>NC_142846.1:8484848-8787878 GCF_061612785.1 Hesperophylax consimilis
GATGAAGAAGATGTGGTTCTTGGGGATGAATTGGAAGATGAACCTGATGAAATTATTGCTAACTTCATGAATACATCAATGTTTGCTTTTCATAACGAACTTACTTTACTATCATATGTGCCTCCAAAGCTAAACAAAAGAAAAAAGAAAAACGTGCTTATGCTTTCCACTACACACTTCCAACCAGACCAAGAAAAATCTGTTGATTTACCAGAAATATTTACAACCAAACCAAGGGGGGTGTGGATACGTTTGATCAACTTTGTCATACATACAGCGTGTCTCGTAAAACTCGTCGCTGGAGCCTTTGTGTCTTCTATGGAATTTTAAATATCGTCGGAATCAATTCTATGATATTACTGCATTCATCTAACGCTACCGGAAAACAAGTTTTCAAGAATAGACGAATTTATCTGAAGACTTTAGCTTTTGACCTTATAAAACCTCACTTGGAGGATCGATTTTTATACAAAACATTGCCGATGCATCTCCAAGAAAGTATTAGCGGAATATTAGGAAAAAAGCGGTCTTATGATGCTACAACCCCTTCAAAATCAAAATCTGGAAGATGTTTATTTTGTCCCAGGTCAAAAGATCGTAAGTTGCGCGCTCAATGTCAGAAATGTAAACGTTTCATATGTTTAGAGCACCAAACAAAGATTTGCCAAAATTGTTAAGAAAAGTTACTTTTAATTAAGCCTTATTGTATGATGTAAGACGTGCCAAAACAGTCTATGTAAGTTAATTTTGAATAAATGTTTTTTCTCACGTAAAAAAGATGTTTTATTTAACGGGGTACTCCAGTACCCCTGGGTACTGTTAGTGTATGATGGGTACGGTTCTAGGGTTAAAACCACTGCGAATCGCATCTAACCACAACGGTGCCTCGCCTTTTTTTACACCAAACGCCTAACTTTCATTGGCTCTGCCGCTTTGATGTCCGTGCAGTTTAGTCGTAGTTCGTAGTCTGCACGATTCCGATCATATCTCCCTTTGTTTTAGCATCTCTTATCTTTTATTAAACTTCTCTGGGAAAATCAAAGAAAACTCTCTAGTATTAAAACTTATGAAATTTCTGCTTTTTTTTTTGGAAGATTATTTTTGGTTAAGTTATGAAAGGTTTATTAGCTTATCTAGGAAAGCGGATATGAACAGTGATAACTCATTATAAACTGCCTCTGTTAATCAGAGGAGAATGGAATCGATACGAGAGTCGAATAACAGATTGACCTATAAGTGTTATTAAATCGCCTTGAAAGCTACAGATTCAGGTGCTTTATTTCACTAGATAAATTTAATGAGTAAAAACACTTCTTCGTTTTGGAAAAATATTTTTGTTATTTTACAAGTGCAGTCAAATCGCGTTTATTAGATCATGGGGTATGGGATGGTTAATATTATTTTACTACACTGTATTCCAATAAGAGGTGTTATTTTGAATAGCCCGCTATTTCGGTAGATGTTACTTTTGAAGCTGTCATTTTTTCACATTTGACAAGTAAAAACTACGTCATTAATAAAAATGGAACGATACACGCTTCAACAATGCAATTAAATTATTAAAATTCACTTGAGTGAATCAAATGCAAATCATCTTGAGTGATGAAGCCCATTTCTACCTCGGTGGCTTCGTCAACAAGCTAAATTTTTGCATCTGGGGCTCGAAAAAACGAAGAATTATTGTTGAAAAGCCTTTTTATCCCCCACGTGTGACTGTTTGGTATGGTTTATGGTCCGGCGGAGTCATTAGACCTTATTTTTTCGAAAATGAGGCTGGAGCAACAGTTACGGTGAATGGATCGCTATCGAGAGATGATTAATGATTTTTTATGGCCGAAATTAGATGGTATTAATCTGAACAACGTTTACTTTCAACAAAACGGCGCTACGTGCCACACAAGCAACGAAACCATTGACCTTTTACGATTTAATATCAAAATAACACCTTTTATTGTAAAATCCTGTAGCACAAAAAATATATCTACTAACAGGTATGATTTAAGAATTATAGTGATTTATTTTTTTGGGTATCATGCCATATTGCGCTACTTCCTTCTTTAGCTAAAGTTTCGGACAGCATTACAGTGTCCATCATCTGCCCTAATTAATGAACACCGCAATGCTGTCCGAAACGTTAGATAAAGAAGGAGGTAGTGCAACACGGCATAGTACCCCAAAAATAAATCACTATAATACTTACTTTCCATTATTTCGATAAATGAAATTATGGAAATTATGAACATTCACATACTTAAACGTAGGTATTTGCAAGAATGAGTAAGGAAATTTTAAACTTGCCGATGACTATATAAAACGAAAATTCGTCATTCGTTTCTAAATACTTAAATAGCGTTAATTACGAATCTCTGAGTCACTTTCACAAATATTTATTTCTTTTTCGATTTCTCGGGTGAAATACAATGTCAATACCTCGACAATATTTTCCACCTTAGACCATTATTGTCGCTACAGTAACGTGATAACACGGAATCGTGAAATTGTGGAAAAATCTGGTTAGTTTGAAAAATGGCACGTATTTGGAATTGGCAAATAAAGGTACCTATTCCTCTTTTATCCAAAGTTCAATTTGAGTGTTCCAATACAGTCCCATTCCGAAACCTGCCTTATAAATTCGCCCAAAGGGGTTTTGATATTATAGTATATAATAGTTAGCATGGCTTTTCAGTGCAACGCAACCCCTAGCTTTGATTGAAACATAAATAAGAGTCAAATAATCCAAACCATTACACGAAAAAGAAAAAGCTGATGTTACCACTGGGACTCGAATAATTACAGTTGTTGATTACACATACTCTTTATCTCTTACAGCATCGATATCCTTGCGACGTGTTAATGAGATAACAGATTAACAGCTGTTTGTCTATAGCCAACTGCAGGTTTCCAATAAGAGGTGTTATTTTGATATTCAATCGTAAAAGATCAATGGTTTCGTTGCTTGTGTGGCACGTAGCGCCGTCTTGTTGAAAGTAAACGTGGTCTAGATCAATACTATCCAATTACGGCTATAAAAAATTATTAATCATCTCTCGATAGCGATCCATTCACCGTAACTGTTGCTCCAGCCTCATTTTTGAAAAAGTAAGGTCCAATGACTCCGCCGGACCATAAACCGCACCACAGTCACACGTTGAGAATACAGAGGCTTTTCAAAAATAACTTTTGGGTTTTCCGAGCCCCATATGCGACAATTTTGCTTGTTGACGAAGCCACCGAGGTGAAAATGGGCCTCGTCACTCGAGATGATTTGCATTTGATTCACTCAAGTAAATTTTAATAATTTCATTGAATTGTTGAAGCGTGTATCGTTCCATTTTTATTAATGACGTAGTTTCTACTTGTCAAATGTCAAAAAATGACAGCTTCAAAAGTAACATCTACCGAAATAGCAGGCTATTCAAAATAACACCTCTTATTGGAAAATCCTGAATAATTACTAAAGGAAAAGGAAAATTTTGAAGAGTTTTACAGCGTGTCTTTTTATTAAATGGAAATGAAATTTTTTAATTTTCACCGGATTTTTAAAGTGTAATAACAAGTTTTAAACATTATTTATACCAGCAATTCAATGCGTATGTGAAATCACTATGGTAGGGTAAACATTGTTTTTTATTGCTATATGCACTGACTAAAAAAGACTCCTAAGTTTTTCTTTAGTTTTTAATCTTAAAATTAATAAAAATTCAGTCTACGAATGTTTACGCTCGCAAAACTTGAAAATTTGTCGACCGATATCAATCGATGTAAAATTTTTAAATTTTGTTCTTATTAGTGCCAGGAGTGTTTAGAGAGTGGTTTGCATGGTAAAAGAAGTCGGGGATGCCCAAGCAATACTTAACGTAATATCTCTGCACCGGAATGAGATATTAAAGTCGGTATATGTTGTGTAGTTTTTTTACATTGTGGTTAACAGTTGTGAATGGTGGAAAAGATGACAAAGATATTAGCAATAGCGAAGCATTGCGCGGTTCAGTGTAACATAAATAAAATAAAATAACAACCTGCACAAAAATAACTTTACTGAAAAGTATTACGCGGAAATATTTTGTTGCATGTATGTATCATGAACGCCTCTATGTATCTTTATGTATCTTTTTATGTATCTTTTTATGTATCTTCGTTTTAACATACTTATTTTAGCTAGTCTTAAATCCTGTTTTCGTCTAGGATAACTTGAAACCTGTAAATTTAACTGTCCTGAAACGGGAATCCTTCCTAGTTGGACAGTCAAAATCATAAAATCAATATTATATTATAAAAAAAAAAAAATGTTTTGACTCTCCGAGAAATCCGGGAGCTAATGTAAAAAAAAAATTTCTTCATATTTTTTTTTTTTTTTTTAAATTTAAAGAAAGCAAGACAAAAATATATATAACAGTAAATAATGAAATAAAATACAGAAAAAACAGAAAAGTTACAATAAACTACTTTTCAGTAGTTTGTCGATGGAAACTTTTCACATAAAAAATATTAAAAAAAGATAATACTTATTTTACTTAAGGTTAAACGCAACGCTCGTTGTATTCTACGTGTTCACAGATGGCGTTAATTAATTAATTTTGTTTAAATACGCTTTTGCAAGGTATTGCTTTACAGTATTATGACAAATTATTTGTTTGCGTCCTCATATACGCAATATGAATATGAATAAATAGTTTTGTCCATATAAAAACTCAATTCTATCGAGAAAGGCATATAAATACAATATTGGATTGAATCATCGGTAAAATGATTTGTCTTAATATTGTAAAGCAATACCTTGCAAAAGCGTATTTAAACAAAATTGATTAATTAACGCCATCTGTGAACACGTAGAATACAACGAGCGTTGCGTTTAACCTTAATGACAACAGTGATAACAATAAAAAATAACAATTTGTTTTAAACATATAAAAACATATACACAACAGTGATAGTATCTACCAATAGTTTGTATTAGACTCTAATACAAACTATTTCTTTCAGCGAGCCAATTTTTCAACATAATATTTATTTTTACATTTGTACATTTTTTTATTTCAGCAGGTAACATATTTAAGCAACTAGGTATCATGGAGTCCAGAGTTCTTTGTCCATATTTGTTTAAATGCTTAGGTACAATTAGTCCTTCATTTAACGTAAAACGAGTATTGTAAGTGTGGTCCAGTCTATTTATGTATATAGGGCTATTCATATGCTGAAATATGATTTTATACCACAGAATTGATCTTACTGAGAAAATTTTAAGATGCTTATAAAGGTATGGAACATTATGCCTTTGTTCGTATAAACTTTTATGAGCTCATAATTCAACTAGTGAATTTTGAACTGATTGAACATGGTTTATATTTGTTTTACATGAAAGTATATAATTATATATGAACATATTATTTAGTATGAGATATAAATGACAGCATGCAAACGGGTGACATTGTTATAGTTGGATATTTTCATATTCGAAGCAGTAAAAAGTCTTTAAACTGTGAAATTTTAAAATATTAATGATGAAAACCGTAGCACCCTGGACTATTCAAAGTTAATAAGTAGGGACCAACACATTTTAGCTAACAAGTATGCCCCACCTTGTTTAATTTTAATTTATGCGGACTTGACAACGGAAGTCTGTGACAAGCGGATGTCCCGAGTTGTTGCATATAAATATCAGGCACACCCCACACCGTGACGCAATTTCAACAGTTATTGGGTAATCTCTAGGCCAGAATATTATATTTTTAGCTCCTTAAATAATAATTTCACCAACAAATATCATAATGTAGACCTTTTTTACATTAAACCCACACAGGAAGTCCTGATGAAAATATGGACCTTTTAAGGAAATAAATGAGAGGACGTTCCGGGAAGAAAAACGGTATGAGTGGTGAGTAGGAATCTAGGGATCAGTGTATTAAGGAGTGACGGAAATATACTATATCCCTCTTACTACGGCGCAAGGCAATGAGTCAAGAGATCAGTTGGAGAGATCAAAGTATCTCCGCAAATCAGCCTCTCCCGATCTGGTACGCCAAGCAGCTGGTTAGAAAGCTAATTCTAAACCTCATCCGATGAACCCGAGCACCCCTGCTAAATCACCAAACTTAGCGAACCACTTGGGATGACCTATTGCAGAGGTACTGGTTTCCAATAAATGGTTTCCGGAGCGGTGGTAACCAAACTTAGACTTACATCAATATAAGAAAATAAACTAGCTAACTATAGCGCCGTTTCCCCGCAGGGGTATGCAGAAAAGTCGGACCACTCGACAACTAGGTACCAGCACTACATTGTGGACTGCTAGTTTCACTTCTTTCGAAAATTTTTAAATATATATATCAACAATAAGACAACAATTCGAAGACAAGGGTTTGTGTACTGAAAGAACTCTCAAGCGGTAATTATAATATTGACATCTCTAATTTGCGAAGTTTATTTTGTTTCGAAAAGAAGCAATGGAACTTTTAAATATTAAATATTAAAAAGATTTCTAAAAATGAGTGCCTAACCTTAGACGATAGCTTGTAACTAAGAGTTATACTTTTTTTATGTACAATGTTACAGCCGAATATTCTGCTATATTTTCTGCTACCTTAGATCCATCTTAGATTTACAGACTCGGACGGGTTGTTTCGGAGAATTTGAACAATTCATCAAATTTCAACGTTCATTTCCGGGTTCTGTGAAAGTCTTATTCAAGTTCTGTTATTATATCAAAATAGGCTAGTTGCTAGACGAAACTGAAATTAAAACAGAAATTGAAAAAATCTTTCACAGAACTGGAAAATGAACGTTGAAATTTGATGAATTGTTCAAATTCTCCGACACAACCCGTCCTAAGAA
Organism: Hesperophylax consimilis; assembly: GCF_061612785.1. Taxonomy (NCBI): domain Eukaryota; kingdom Metazoa; phylum Arthropoda; class Insecta; order Trichoptera; family Limnephilidae; genus Hesperophylax; species Hesperophylax consimilis. The sequence goes on from NC_142846.1 coordinate 8,491,680, forward strand.
GTGTATATTTTGCTCTTTTCCAATCCAAAGCAACGTATGGTGTAGTGTGACGGGGTGGTTGTGCTGAGTCCATTATCAATCCAATTATAAAAGTTCAAAAACTTATATTGAGAATTATAATTAAATGCCAACCTACCCATCTCTCAAATGAACTCTTTGCTAAAATCTTAGATATTCGACAGTTATTTACTAAGATAAGCTTATGTTATATACGGAAAAATAACTAGTGGTCCCAGAACACCACAAGTATTGGCTCCTTGGTTACACTTGGTAAACTTGGTTCCGTAAACAAAAACCTCAATCGCTCAATGCCAATTCTAGTACATCGCTACGAAAATATATAATGCACTGAGTACCGACATAAAGTCGTATAATTCTAACTCCCTTTTTAATGCCCGAGTAAAATATTGGTTATTTGAAAGGGGACGAACTTTCTACAAAGACTCCTTAAACTCAAAAAATAATATATATCTAATAATGTATAAAAAAAGTACTTACTCTATAGTATATTCTTTCTAATCTTAATATTTATTAAATAAATAAAAATAAAAAATAATATGAAAAAGATCATGTTTATTTCTTTTAAAAAATAATTAACTTATCTGAGCTTCGAACGACGTTCTTTGTAATCTCGTATGAATAAATAATCAAAAGCATTTTTGAAAGTGGAAAATAAAATTTCAATTATTTTCATTATTAAGAATTCCAGTCTTTTAATTTATGTAAGTAGGTAATTAAACGTAATTAACATATAAACAAAAGAATGTAGCGTACTTTAATTAAATTCGAGTAAATATAAGATGTTTGTATTTAACTTTTGTCAACATGCGAATTACAGAGTTCGAAGCGTTCCACGTAAACACTTTACACAAAATTCTCTGTGCGCAGTCTGGCTTATTTCACATCTAATACAAAGTAGGAACTGAATTTTCACTGGAGGCCACAAAAACTGTTTTTTCCTTGCCAACCGAGGACGGTATTTTTCTTTCATCTTTTTAAGAGATACTTCTTATTCAACGTGTCTCTTCAGTCTGAAGCCTTTTTATATTAGATAAAACACATATTCTACTATTAATAAATGTATTGTTAATTTTTCACAACCTTACTGATAAACAAAAACTTACACTATATTAATGGTTTATCAGTTGTGTAAATGTAAAACACGTTCATTAGTAAGATCCCTTGTTTTAAACTCCGTTGTAATTAATACGCCACAGACACAAAACAAATAGAACACATAGCAGACTCTTTAAATTAATTAACCAAAATTTAATCAGAAGAATTTGTAATCAAAATCCTTGAAAACAAAAGAAAGATTCAATTTCAATCCGATAGGTAATCACTAATTACTTATTACATTGGTCTGGTAAAGCTGGCATTCAGCTTGGTTTAAGACCGTTTTAAAAAAACAAACGTCATGGTAATAAGTTTTTCACTGCTCTGACCCTACAAGCCGATTAATATTTACACCGCGTTTATTAGTGAAGGGGTTGTTATAATTGCGACATTAGTGAAGAAATGCAGATAATACAAAACATAAAGTTTTGTTTTATCTGCAATTCTGATACCGCCATTTTTGTGAAAGACTAAGCGATGTAATGGTTAACCAAATTTTAACCAGAAACGAAATGACTGAAAATCAGAATACTATACGAATATAACACAAATTAATTACGAACACAACATTTATAAAATATTAAACAAGACACCAAAATAAACTATATACACATTCAGCAAAGACTGCAAGTGGTAAAAAAAAACATAGGCCATACATAGAATGTCCTTCCCAATAGCGTGACATCAGTAAATAGAATTAATTGTATTAAAAAAAACTGTTTGCTCTTAAGATTAGCGAGCAGAATTAAAATGTAATCTTTTGAAAGTTGGTAGTAAACAATCTTATTTAGATTTTTATTTCTAATGGGCACTTTTAAATAAAGAAAGTGAAATGTGTGTATTTCTTTTAATTTAATTTTTTTTAAATTAACCAAAATTATTTGAATAAGCATTTTAAGAAAAAAGAAAATTTAGTTCAAGTTAAATAATTATATTTTTAACTATCACAATTGCAAGCACAATGATTAAAAATTTTTCCATGTAATTTACACCCCGGCATGAAAATTTTTTAAATAGTTTTTGCACCACTATAATATTAATAAAAAACTAGCAAGACAAGCTCAGAAAAGCCACCTCAGTTTTGTTTTTTTTTTTTTGTTTTTTTTTTTTATAGTGTATACCTCACAAGAGTCCCAACTGCTCCCGTCTGGAGCCAGTGAGACTATGGCATCCCCAATTGGGGGATTTTGTGAGGCTGCAGGTAAGTGGGGAAGGGAAAGAGGAAGGTGGGGAAGTACCTTCAAATAGATGCCAAAATCGTAAGTTTTGCTGATGATACGATTCTCCTCTTCAAATCAAGCAATTGGAATGATGTATACATAAAAGCTAACAGGTGCATAACTGTGGTTAAAAGATGGTTAAACAATAATACACCAACAATGAATGTGACCAAAACTAAATACATTGAATTTAGTATTAATCCTTCCTTAAGAAACCCAGAAAATCAAATTAAAATATGTGCTTGCAACCTGACAAATACGATAATATGTGATTGCCCTTATTTAGAACAGGTAACTAAAATTAAATACTTAGGTATTATTTTTGACAGCAATTTAAAGTGGAAACAACATATAACCTCTACAGCAAACAAACTTAGAAAATTCATTTACTTTTTTAGACAAACTCGCAACTTTCTCAACCTAAGCCAGCTCAAAACAATCTACTATGCACTTTGTCAATCTTTAATAGAATATGCTATCATAGCATGGGGAGGAGCAAACGCTGCCGCCATTGATCCAATATCTAAAGCTCAGGAACTTATAATAAAGATTATCCTCAAACTACCAATCACAAGCAGTTCGGATGAAATCTTTAGGAAAATCTGTGTTATGGACATTAGGCAACTTTATGCTAAAAACATACTAACATACCTCTTCAAACACAAAACTACTTTTGACAATATCCAAACTGCTCGTGATACTAGAACCAAAGGACATAATTTCTTACAAATCCCTCTCGCTAAAACAACTTTTGGCCAGAGAAATTTTAGATATTTTGCAACAAGGCTATATAATGCTCTCCCACTAGCCATTAGACTGAACGAATTTTTTTTTAAAATATAAAACAGACATCAAGTCTTGGATCATCAGCCAAGACAGATCCATGATCAAAAATTTTATAAAAATCCCTACATAAGTATGTACTCCAACTAGATGCTGATTAACAAATTTATCATTCATTATTATTATTTATTATTTTGTATCTTTTTCACAATGTAATTTAATGTAATGAAATATTTTATGTATAAAAAAATATGTAAACATTAATTCATGTATCAAATACGTCTGTCTCGACACAGGTTTATCCTAGTGAGACAGACATCGAAAAAAAAAACCTGTAAAAAAACTTTATATTGATAATAAAAAAAAATAAAAAAAAACCTGGCTATTCAGATCTAGTCACTAAACAAGGCTAAAGCCATTTAGAGCAACGTTTCAATTCTGAATGGTGGTCTTACACCAGGGCGATACTGGTAGTATCTTCCACTCTGGAACGTGCCGCAAATGTACTAAATTTTATTTTAATGAATTAATTGTGAAATAACAAAAATTAATCAAATAAAATTTATTTGCCCACGCCGGGTTCGAACCCGCGACCTTCGGAATGGCAGTCCAATGCGTTACCACTGGACTATGCCGGCCGTCTGTTATTAGTAATATTATGAATCTGTTTTGTTGTACTGAAATCACGACGATCATTTCAACTAGACGCAAATTCGCTATTTTCCTTATCCAGAAAATAACTTGAAATACCTATTTATTTAAATTAATTAAAAATTGTTATCGAAAAGCAAATTTTGGCAAAAATTTGATTTTTTGCAAAGTCGCATTAAAATTTGAAATTTATTTTATGTGCTCCTATTATATTGGACAAAACATTATTTCTCTAAGCGCTCAGGCCGAAGGCATACTCTGTCAGAAGGCTGAAATATTTCCACTTTGCAATAAAATCAAAACTCTTTAAATATATTTTAGAATCATTAAAACTTTGATTAACAAGACATGGAATCTCATTTTTTGCTGTTTCATTAAAAAATTATAAAAACAATATATATAAGAGAAGTTTTAATTATTTTTTTTTTAATTACGGTCAGAAATTTTGGCTTCATACAGGTGCGTATTTTAAATCTGCTACGGATAACTTCTAAAATGAATATAAAACGCCGTGTTTTTTCTTTCTAACTCATTTTTGGTAATATTTCTTACCGTGACAGTAAATGATTTACAATGACATGTTGTTCCCAAAAGCGAACAAATTAGCCAGAGGGGTTAATATTTCTTTGTTGACATTGAAAAAGGATTAAAAAGATGGTGGAAATATTATTAGTCTCTCTCACAAATACAAATGTTTTCAGGTACCTACTTATTACTTTTTCACAAAGAAGGTTTTTTTGAAGGAAAGATGATTTTCTCACAAACAAGGGGGGTGCTTAAATACAGCCGCTGAGCTCGAGACTGCGTGAAGGGATGTTTCTCAAATTCATTATACAAGTTGTTCACAAATGGCACAAAGCGATGAGCACTCAGAAGGCGGATCCGGAAGTGTTGTTTTCAGGAGCGGATGTACAACCCGTTGTTTTGGAAGGAGCAAATAAAGTTTCGAATTAAACGGAAATCGCTTGAGCGGAATTAAAGGTGACGGGATGTCCGATAATTTATGGTGCACAGTAAATAATTGCCTATTTTTTGCTTACGGATAAATCTCGAAAGCGAAATTTACGAAATTGGTTTTGCTTGGGAAATAAATTAATGACCAAAAAAAAATATTCGAACCGTAAAATATTTTTAAATTAAATTTAATCTTTTGATAATATAAAGAACGTTTACAGTGTTTTCAAAAAGTCTTGGATTTTTTAAGCTATCTACCAATTTCAGCGTTATGCGGTCCTTCCACATTTTTACCTTATGTGTTCATTTAACTAATATTTATTTATTTCTGTTTATTTTACAGTTATATTTTTTGAATAATAATATTTTAAAAATCCTTAAATTTTTTTGTAGAATATTTATTATTATTTATTATTATTACACGCCCTAATGGGCTTTTACACACCACAAAGTTTAATAGTAGAGTATCACAGTTATTATAGATTCTACAAAATTAAAACAATAAAGGAAACATAATACAACGAAAAAAGAAAAAATATTAAATGTTACAACAAAAGCATATAATAAAATAAGATACATTAGTAAAAATGATAAGAAGTCTCACATAAATAGATATTCAAAATAAAAATAAAAATATATATATTGCGGAAATTATAAATGTCTATTTGTGTCTCGATCTATAAAAGAATTGAAATAAACAGTATTTATATCGATTATTTTTAAGATGAAATATATCTCCCAGATCAGAGTATTTATTTCCGAGACTGTGAAGTCTTGGAATTGGGGAATTTTGATAAGACAGTATCCTTGTGTTGTAAAAATAAAAGGGTAGTAAATTTCGGCAAAATCTTTTGGGTATGTGGATGCTGATTAATTGGAGTAACTCAGGACAGTCAATTTTGTAATGAAGTATTTTATGTAGTACTATTAAATCTGTGTTTATTCTTCTTTCAGAAAGTTTTAATAAGGACAATTTATCTAGTAAGTAGTTATAATCAATGTTTTCTACAGGAATATGCAATTTATAGTTTATATACTTCAAGAACTTATGTTGAATCTTTTCAATATTATCGGAATGAATATTGTAAAAGGGAGACCATAATGTAGAGTTATACTCTAGTTGGCATCTAACAAGGGTTTTGTACAACATGATAAATGTGCCTAAATTATTGAAGTCTTTCTAAATTCTCAAAACAAATCCAAGAGTCTTAAGAGCCTTATTGATAATGTTATTAATATGATACACAAAAGTTAGTTTGCTATCGAACAATATACCTAGGTCAATAATTTCACTGACGCAATTTAAGTTTTTATCATTTAATGTATATTGAAAAAATATTGGATTATTTATTCTGTAAAAATTAATGAACTGACATTTCTTTATGATCAATGCAAGTTTGTTGATAGAGCACCATTCAAAAAGATTTCTCAAATTAGTTTGTAATATAATGCAATCATTTATGTTATTAATCTCTTTATAAAGTTTCAAATCATCAGCAAAAAGTAATACTTTTATGTTAGTAAATATATCAACAATGTCATTTATGAATATAATAAACAAAATGGGCCCTAAATGAGAGCCTTGTGGCACTCCACTTGTGGCTATAAATGTGTATGAATTTGTGCCATTTATTTTCACACTAAGACTTCTATTGGACAAATAACTAATAAACCAATTTAATAAACTACCATAAACTCCAAGTGTGGCTAATTTATTAATTAATATTTTGTGACACACCTTATCAAAGGCCTTGCTAAAATCAGTGTATATTGAGTCAACCTGGCATCTGTTTGCTAAAGAATTGGATATGAAGTTTTCGTATATTAGTAAATTAGTTAAAGTAGATTTATTTGAACAAAAGCCATGTTGGTAGGAAGTTATAATTTTTTGTATGTAGGAAGTTATCTTAGAGAGTACAATTTTTTCAAAAAGTTTGGGTATCGCTGATTGGATACATATCGGTCTATAATTTGTAATGTCCGTTTTGTCCCCTTTTTTAAAAATAGGGGTAAGAAAACTGTGTTTCCATGTATCAGGGAAACAACCTGTTTCTAGAGACTGATTAAAAATTAGGAAAAGAGGAACAGCTAGGCCGTTTAAACATTCCTTAATTAACACCGGTGGAATATTATCAGGTCCAGCATTTTTTCTAACATCTAACAAATTTACATGCTTTTTGATATCATTAATTTCTATGCGTATTTCAGATATATCCAGACTAAGATTTGATGAGAATTGGGGAATTTCGTTGCTAGGTATATTCTCTTCATATACAGACTTAAAATAATCGGCGAATAAGTTTACAATGTTTTCATCATTACAACCAATTTTCCCATTGAAGTTCATACAAGGAGGAATACCCAACTTATTATTTTTTTGAGAATTAGTGTAATTCCAAAAATGTTTTATGTTTACACGAATATCATTTTCAATATTATCAATATAATTTTTATAGCACAATTTTGAGATTTTACAACACTCCTTTCTTAACAATTGAAATTTATTGTAATCACTTGACATTCTGGATCGCTTGTAATTTATATGAGCAATTTTCTTTTTATATGTTAATGTGATCAATTCGGGGCTAAACCAGTTTGGAAAATGAGAAATTTTATTATGTCGAATGGGCACAAAATTTGCAATGGCATCATTAAGAATAGAATAAAATGTATTGACATTATTGTTAATATCTGTGTTTTCCAGAAAAGACCAGTCTGTTGAATTTAAGAAATCAGAAATTTTAGGAAAATTTGCTTTGTAAAAATTATAATGCGACTTGACATTTTTAAGATAAGTGTTGTTAATAAATGGAATAGTTATATCAAGAGGAGGATGGTAGAGGTCTACAGGCAATAGTTCATCCAAGGATTTACATACGGTAGCAGTGGGCTCACTGCAAAACACTAGATCAAGAAGACGACTATTTATATTAGTGATAGTGTTTAATTGTGGGATTGATAAGTAATTCGACATACCCAGAATCTCTCTTTCGCTGAGATTTGTAGTTGACAAATTAACACCAGATAATTCGGGGTCGTCATGGTTCCAACATATATTTGGCAAGTTATAATCACCTATTATTACAAGTTTAGCACTAGGATATTTAAACCTTAAAATTTCTACATCTTCCACGTGATTCTTATAAAGCTGTGAATTAGAAGATGGCGGGAAATATACACATCCTAATATTAATTTGCCAGCATTTTTATTTTCGAGCAACACGAATATTTGTTCAACATCACTATTTTTAATTTTAAGCACTTTCGAAGTAACCCTTTTGTGGACAGCTATCAGGACTCCTCCGCCTCTTGTATTGGAGCTGGTTTTTAGACTCCGGTCTACTCGATAGATGTTGTGATTTTGAAATCCAAGTTCAGCCGAGAAGATTGATGGGATTAACCAAGTTTCCGTTAACATGATGACGTCGTGTGAGAAAGTCGGAACATTTATTCTGAAATCATTTAATTTAGTTCTGATGCCTCTGATATAATATGTTTAATGTTAACGAATATAATGTACAATGAATGATGTGTACTCTAAATGATTCAAATAATATAAAGATTTGTGAAAAACCTTACCTTAAGAGAACCTGTGCTGATGTAATTACGTGCTTTAAATATATATTATATTAAGACGATACAATACCTTAAAATAAACCCAGAATCTCAACGACGCCGACGTAAGTGAAGCAGCCAAGCACACAAATGTCCGATGCGTAGTCTTGTCTATTGGACAGATCTTCGGTTGAATTTGCCGTATCAAATCTCTAAAATAGAGTGGAAATCTTAACGACATAAGTGATGAACTCGTGTAAAAACAATTTTTCGTAACTGTCGTGCATTGATTATTTTTTCTCCCTACTTTATAGAATGTCATGAAAAATTGTTAAACAAAAAAAGAGATTGATGTATGAGGTAGGTACTGTTATAAATGATTTATTATTCTTTTGTATGGTGGGGGGTTATGTATAAGGGAGCATCTCTCCTTCCATTTATAAGGGTTTTCGGGACTTCAGGCGGCATTCAGGGTGAGAGACAACATCCCCGTGCAAAGTTAGCGGATTTTTAACAATTTCAAAACGGTGAAATAGTTAGCTATGCTGCCGACACAGTTTTACTCTTCAAATCTAAGTGATTGATTATATATATATATATATATATATTTATTTTTATTTTTTTTATTGAATATATAAACACATTACAATAATTTACAAATGTAGATATTTCGAGGCTGATTGCGAAAACACTAGAAATTTTTAACAAAAAATTGCCCAACTCAATTGAGAAATTATTTCTCGTGTTTGAGTTGGGGAGTGTTGTGAGTCATTATGGTTTATAGGTTGTAAAATTTCACTAGTTGATGTAGCTAAAAATTAACAAATAGCTATAAAACTAAATGATAAATTTGATAACACTATATAATTAAGAAAATAAGAAATTTAATTACAAACTAAAAAATATAACTTAAATAATATAATAGTTATTAAACTTAGAAAAAATAAGATATAAAAATAAAAATGTACTTATTAGGTACGAAATAATGGTAGGTAGGTACAGTACTGGTAGTAAATTGTTCAAAGACCGAGCTGGCAATCTTGTATGAAATGGGTACCTACTTAATAAAATGCAACAACAATAAACGCATATTAGCACATATTTGGAAGCGGATAATATAACTTTAGAGGATATGTATTTTTTTTTTATATTAAATTTTGTTTACATATATTTTTTTTTATTAATCATTTATCAATTTTCCTAAATTCATAACGTAAATTTAGGAAAATTTAATTAATAAAAATTACAAATGAGTTCATTTAAACAATTATTTGAAAAATGTATCCAATGAAATTAAAACTTGTGATTACCGTTGGGTTTATCTAAAAGTTGTTTGATTTGTGATTTGAAAGTTTTGTAATTTTTTTCAGTTTTAATTTTATCCGGAAGGGATATAACATAGTGAATCTGGGAATCTCGAAAGTGAAAACATGGCTAGACTCAAAAATACTTACACTTAACATATCAAAGATAAAATTCACAACATACAGTATAAATAGCACGGGATAGCCAAAAAACAACACAAAAACCATAAAAATACACAAATGTTTAAACACCAACATCTGCGATTGCCCTCCTCTAGAAAAAACAGAACAAATAAAGTATCTAGGAATCGTAATTGACCATAACCTTAGATGGATACCTCACATCAAACAAATCACAAATAAACTTCTCAAAACAATACACATTTTCCTAAACATAAGAAACACATATAAAATAAAACAATTGAAAACAATATATTTTGCACTTTGCAAATCAATAATAGAATATGGAATTATTGCTTAGGGAGGAGCAACAAACTCGGCTATCAATTACATAGAAACCGCACAGAAAACGATCTTAAAGGTAATACTAAAAAAACATAGACTGACTGATACAGAACAAATATTCAACAGCTGTGACGTACTAGATATACGCCAATTATACGTTAAAACACTACTAAACTACATTTTTGACAAAAAAAAAAAATTTTCAACATACACAAAATAACAATAACAGACCAGTTAGACAAGCGTACAAAGAAAACATAAAAACTCCGACAGTAAATTCAAGCTTTGGACAAAGACACTACCAATACCATGCTATAAAAGCTTTCAACAGTGTAAAAATTGAAATTAAAATTGAGGAAAATAAAAAGAAATCAAAATTACAAAATGGATTAAAGAATAAAAAAGACAATATTACCAAAATGTCATAGCATAAAATAAAAATAAAACCTACACGTAACACACAAAACCAATATAAATACACATCACTCACAAACACACAAGATTATATATTAAATGTTTTATTTTATCTTATATTGTAGATTGTATTTAGATTATATTTTCATATTATAAAATGAAGGCCTCAGCACGGGCAAGCCACCCAGTGAGGCCAACATTACTGGAAAACTTTGAAATGTAAAAAAATATTGTACCAATAAAAAAAAATTAAAAAAAGATATTTGAAAAATGAGTCGCTGCACAAACGTTTTGTTATCGTTAAAACACATTAAAATATCGTTTAAAAATTAAATCCGGCGTATCCAATGGATCACCCTTTTAATAGTTACGATGTACCTACTACGAAGTTTTTTTTTACATTTACTCCACTGAGGCCCTGATAAAAATAATTTCCTTAATTGTCTATGTCGTCTTTGTGTGTCTAGAAGTGACGTTCATATAATTTATCACTCCCGCTGTGGCGCAAGGCAATCGGTCAAAAGAGACCAGCTAGAGAGGTCAAAGTGTCTTCCCAAACCAGGCTCTCTCGACCGATCTGTGGTGAAAATTATTTTTTTAATAATATTTTCAAGGTATGAACAAACTCACTGATATATTACTCCAACTTTTTAAATTCATTCACATTATTTGCATTAATTGTTTTCTTTAGCAATATTCCTTAATCTAAATCGTATCACCATAAAACATTTAATTCTGAGATTAGGTAATCTGACAATATTTCACGATTTTGTCGAAACTTTAGTTCTGATACTAAACATGCATTAAAACGCTCGTACATCATAATATTTATGAAAATGGATAGATGACAAGCGGAAACGCTGAACAAAAAATTACTAGAAGTGTAAAGAAGAATTAGGAACTTGATTGAAAAATTTAAGGGCTTAAAAAAAATTATGTCAATGTTTTGAATGAGTAAGTTTTTTTAATATAATTTTTTTTTTTTTTTTTAAAAGAAAGACAAACATTCCCAGGTTACGAATAACCCAACAATGTTTGAAAATCTCCTACTACCACCACAGAAAACCGAAAATGTTGCTTGTGTTGTGATGGAGGACTTAGCCAGCAGAGGAATCGAACACGCGACGCTCGGGTGAGACCCAAGCGCTATGCCCACTCAACCACTGACCGTAAATAGAATAAATCGTCATTTAAAAACGATTAATCCCATAAGAGACTTAAACGCCTGTGATTGTTTGGCGGGTTTTAAAAAAACTTAGAACCGTAACGTTGCATGGACTCCACTAATTATAAATAAAATCAAAAAATTATTTGTACAGGATTCATTTTTTTAATCTTTGCTTATTGGGATTTGTTGACTTCATACAGACTCATGCTGGAATGGCTTTACTGTTAACCGACAAATCTGAAGTACTTATGATGTCACGCGTACCTCACCAGATTTGGATCGTTTGGGCGTGCTTTGAAATTTTTAAATATTTTATCTAAGAAAACAATATTTTTTATAAAAATAGAATATAATTACTGGTAAAGTTAAAAAATGATAATATATATATATATATTTTTTAAATGATTGGTTTTTCTTAGTAAATAGATATATTGATCCCAAACTTGCTTTTCAGATCATATAGTGGGATTGGAATCATCTTGTTATAAACTTCTTGGATTTGTGATAAGAATAAGCAAACAATTCTCCAAGTCCGAAGCAATGATATCGATGTTCAACTGCCTTATACGATCTAAATTAGGATATTATGCTTCTGCTGTCTGGGTCCCATACCAGCAAAAATACATAAAATTATTAGAACAAATTTAAAAAAAATTCTAAGATATCTTTATATGAGAATGCATAGTGAATACCCACGATTTATGCATCACCGAAATGCACTACGAAAGACTCCAACCTAGGAGAAATGGGACCCTTCAAGTAACAGCTTTTAAAATCATGAACTATTTTATTGACAACCCATACCTCTTGGAATGCTATAAATTGTTTGTACCGAACAACTACCGTCAGTGTCGACGCCACGACTTGCTCTGTATTCCACACGGAAGAACGAACGTTATGGCCCAGCATAGCATGACAAGAGGTATGGTGCTGCTAAATGATACTTCTAGGTTTCTTGACATTTTCAACATTGGCCTTGAAGATTTAAAAAGTCATTTTAGGCAAGAACTCCAAAATATCGGTTATTGTAAAATGTTTCATTTAAAGCTTTTTATATTTCATGTGTATTGTAATAGGATTACATCAATCTGTAATGCACAAAAAATAAATAACTATTTCACTCTTAGACCCCACGATATTACTAATCTGTTACAAAAAGACTTAACCGAACCTAACGAACGAAACCTAACGAACGAAACCTAACGAACGAAACCTGACGAACGAAACCTAACAAACGAAACCTAACAAACGAAACCTAACGAACGAAACCTAACGAACGAAACCTAATGAACGAAACCTAATGAACAAAACCTAACGAACGAAACCTAACGAACAAAACCTAACAAACGAAACCTAACGAACGAAACCTTACGAACGAAACCTAACGAACGAAACCTAACAAACGAAACCTAACGAACGAAACCTTACGAACGAAACCTAACGAACGAAACCTAATGAACGAAACCTAACGAACGAGATCTAACGAATGAACGAGACTTAACGAAAACCCAACCTAATGTTTCTTTGTTTGACAATGAAATGAAATACGGAGTTTAATAATACACTTTTTTTAATAGTAATTATTTATTTATTTAGACGCCGTAAAAGGCTTTTACAATATACATGATTTATGTTTACAGTGGTTCACAGGAGCGAGACAGTATTATGTTAAACAGAATAATTACTGAGAAATTATGTTGAAAATTAAACAAGAATAACATCTGGTATACATAGGTACAATAGCATTTTTATTTTCAATCCGTACAGTAGTTTAGTATTGAGGTTATTGTTACCTTCAATATTGGATTTGGTTGAATTTGCTGAGAACTAAGAGTTAGCTCTATTGAAACAGGGCTGTCAGTAAGACATCTCATAACAATTTTGGGAAAAATTATAGTTTTGATTAAGTATATAAAATTATTAGATAACACTCTTCTGTCTGATATCTGATGTAAGTGCATAGTTTAGGTTCTGTGATAACTTATGAATAGAATGGTATTATGCCTAATAACTTTGATAATTACGACAGAGGTATGTTATTATAGCCTTCTTATAACTATATTCCGTGCAGTTGAATACATCTACTACTTCTGAGAAAGCATTGCCAACTGCATGCAATCTAGGTATAAGCGAGTTTCTAAATGACTCAGTCCTGATATTGTTATTGAAATTAAAAAGAATTTTGGATCGAGTGGTTCTAGTGGGTATATAGAAGGTAATTAGGCTTAATATATCAGGGCTGTCTATAATACCATTGACAATTTTAAAAATAAAAGTCAAATCGGAAATAAGTCTTCTATCTGAGAGTTTAAGTAAGTTTAATTCTTTCATCAAGTGATTGTAACTTATTGATTCTATAGGTAGACCGAGTTTATAGTTAATGTATCTTAGGAATTTATGCTGAATTTTTTCAATAGAGTCGGAGTGGATTTTAAAGTAAGGACACCAAATAGGAGAATTATATTCGATTTGACTTCGAACAAGTGAGGAATATAAGATTTTTAGTGCTGAAATATTTTTAAAGTCTTTGCCATTTCGGAGAATGAAGCCGAGCATTTTTAGTCCTTTGTTGGTGACTGTTTCTACATGTGAAAGAAAGTTAAATTTTGAATCGAAAATAATGCCGAGATCGTTAATTTCACTTACAGAGGCGAGAGAAACATTATTAATTTTGTATTGATAGTTAAGGGGTTGTGCTGTTCTAAAAAATCTTATAATGTGGCATTTACTAATATTGAGATAAAGTTTGTTAGTTTTGCACCAATCTTGAAGTTTATTTAAATTTAATTGAATTTGAATACAGTCATTTATTGTTTTTATAATTTTAAATAGTTTAAGGTCATCGGCAAAAAGGAGCACTTCAACATTTTTATCAAATACAGTAACAATATCGTTTATGAAAAGGAGAAACAGTATTGGGCCTAAATGTGACCCTTGGGGTACACCGCTAGTAGCTATGAATTTGTGTGAAAGGTTAGAATTATTTTTTACTTGTAGATTTCTATTTGTTAAGTAGCTTTTTATCCATTCCAATAGTTTACCCTCAATTCCGATTTGACTATGTTTATTAAGAAGAATTTTATGGTTAACTTTGTCAAACGCTTTTACAAAGTCTGTATATATTGAGTCGACTTGGGTTTTGTTTTCGAGTGAACATGCTATAAAATTTTCATATAAGGAGAGATTTGTTAGTGTGGATCTGCCTGGCATAAATCCATGTTGATTAGTTACAATGATGTTGTTAATATGTATGGAGATTTTATCGAGGATAAGTTTTTCAAACAGTTTGGGGATAGTTGAGAGCATGCAGATGGGTCGGTAATTAGTGACATCATGAATATCGCCTTTTTTAAATACAGGTGTTAGATAGCAATTTTTCCATAGGTCGGGGAAGCATCCAGAATTTAATGATTGGTTAAATATATGACATAGTGGATTGGCTATTATTGATGCACAGTTAATTAGAAAGGCAGGACTAATTTTGTCAGGACCCGCTTTTTTCTTTAAGTCGAGTGTTTTTATTTTGCGTATAACATCAGGAACATTTATATGTAAAGCGGGAATGTGGACCGATTCCTTTGGATGAAAGGGTGGAAGTTGAACATTTGGGATATCATTATCGTAAACATTTTTGAAGAAGTCGGCAAACAAATTAACGATGTCATTAGTATCACTACTACTTTTCCCTTCGAAATACATGTATGTTGGTAGGCTAGGTTTGTTTTTTCTTAGTGAGTTTACATGTGTAAAAAAGTTTTTGGTATTTGAAGGAATAGACTTTTCTGTGTTGAGTATGTATGATTGATATATTTTTTTGGAGAGCTTTTTACAGTCAGTTCTATATTTATGAAATATTTTGTAGTCTGAGATAGAGTTACTCTCTTTGAAATTTTTGTGCCAGATTTTTTTGTTAATTATCAAGTGTTTTAAGTCATTATTAAACCATTTGGGGAACTTAGATGGTTTGAATTGAATTAAGGGAACATATTTTTCAATAGCCGTGTTGATGATGGAGTAAAAAGATTCAAGATTTTGGTTAACATTTGTGTTTTTGTCTAAAAAGGACCAGTCTGTACTTTCTAAGTATTTTGTTATGAGTGGATAATCTGCCCTTGCAAAATTGTATGAATATTTAGGAACACTATTAGAGTAAATGTTTAGGAAGTTGTGAGTAATGGTGATGTTTAAGGGAGGATGGTGGGAATCTTCGGGAAGAAGGGGGTCTATGGATTTACATAATTTTACTGAAGGATCGCTACTAAATGCAAGATCTAGTAAATGGTGATTAGAGTTGTATACGTTATTAATTTGTTTAAGACCTAGGAAATTTGACATATTTATAATTTCACGAGCATTAGCAGATGTATTAAAATGAGTTGTTGAGTTATCGCTATGGGTAATCCAGTCTGTATTGGGAGTATTGTAGTCGCCGATTAGCAGCATTCTAGCTTCCGGATATTTGAGCTTGAGGGCCTCCACATCTTCAATGTGGTTTACGTAAATTTGTGTAATTGATCCGGGAGGAATATAAACACATCCAAGAATGATTTTTCCTAGGTTCGTCTTGAGTGGTAGGAAAATTTTTTCTATATTTTTGTGTTGGCATTTTAGCCTGGATGAAGTTATAGATTTGGTGACTGATATTAATACACCTCCTCCTCTTGATTTGGTGCTGGTGGCGGTACTTCTATCTAAGCGGTAGGTGTTGTGTGAAGTGAAGCCTAGTTCTTCTGTGTTAACCACTGGAACGATTTCGGTCGAAAAATCGACCACTTTTATTTTTCTGCGATTGATATCGGTCCAAAAATGGACCGATTTTTCTACCATTCGTAAAATATTTATTGTAATTATTTAAAACGTTTATATGGCCAGCTACTTGTTTTATCGAATAGCTGATAATATATTCTCTTTGTCTATGAACTTATCCGTTGTCTTTGAAGTGTTATTTAACGAGTTTTCGCGGTTTTTTTATGGCGTCCTGTCAAAAACATAATTATAAATTTTCAACATTCACGAAATTTTGGACTCTTCCTAAAATGCCGTAAGTAATTAATTTATTGGGTTTTTAACGCATAATTATATATCTGTGTAATCATGATTGACTTAACTATCTTTGAAATGCGTTTTTAATTCGTTTGTTTGTATTATATTGTTTTGGTTGAAGTTTTTGTGTAAGATTACGTCAACTGAAGACGTCATCTGTTTTTGATTTACAATAATGTCTTAAATACTGCATTCGCGCATTTGAAATATAGATATTCCATCACAGTGATTCAAAACAAAGAGATATATATAAGTTTTATTTGAATTGGTTCATTATTAATACAGATATTTGGTAACCAATTATATTAAGTCATATGTCAAAAAGTTGACTCTTTTTCACATGTAAAATGGTGTAAAGCCTTCGTCACACAATAAAAATTTAGTAATATAGTTGTATAATTAATTAATTTGTTTACTTTTACCAAATTTGTGCAGTAACAGCTGTCGTCCAGGGAAAGGAATCACTCCACGACCCAATAATTATTTTCAAATTTTATATTAGTGCAATATTTAACAAAATTTAAACATTTTACATTTTACATTACTTGCATTAAGTGTTTTCAATTTAAAATATATAGAGTGGTGCTGACTGCAAGAGGAGGCAGAGGAAGAGGGAGAGGTGGGGTACGAGCTGGTGCCGGACTACCTGCACGTGGACGTCAACGCAGAGCTGCAATTGCAGCCTCGTCTGGAGTGTTAGTATTTTTTAATGTTTTTTTATGTAAGTACTTTTCTGTGGCCGTTGAACTCATCATATATTTGTATTTATTTAAACAGCGACCCTGCTTTGCTACTGGTGCGAGAGGATCGCGTCAAGGCCCTAAAGGCTGTTAGGGCCCTGCCTGCTTCCTTCCGGCTAGAGCTGGAAAGCCGAAAATTCAAGAAGCAGGCGGCGCGCATTTTGCTCCCTACCGCACCTCCAAGAAAAACTAAACAAAAGTAAGTAATCGTATTTAGATGCTTGATACAATATTATTGTTTTTTCCTGACAGCGTTCCACTCTTACAGTGAGAGTTGGTAAGATCAGCGCTCTGTGCATTTGGCACATTCAGTGCATATTTTACAGAGTTCTAATTTTATTGTTTATTTACATACTGTACATACTGTTTCACACGTGAATGAGAACAATTTATATGATTTATGTAAATGTTTTCAGAATTCCATCTCCGGAGAGAACAACGTGTCCCTTTTCACAAGGGACGCCTTCACCGTTGCCACGACCCGTACCACCACCGTGGATGTCCACTCCCGCACAGACCCAATCAACGGCTCCCAATGCACCAATTATGCCTATCCGTGCAGCATCTCCCGAGCCGTTACCTGGGACATCGCGGAGTGGGGAACTCTTCTCTCCGGAGGCCGGCTATCATAGCGAGCTGTGGGTGGACGTGCCATTCTACGAAGAATTGTCGGCGTTTGGGAACGGTGAGTTTATTTTTTGAAATGTCATACCAGGGGCTCAATATAAAATCAATTATCTATATTTTATATTGATATCCCTAGCACAGTTTCACTGTTGGTATATTGGCAGGAAATAAGCATAGTACTTAAAAATTCCACATAACAAACATACAAAATGTATTGTTGTTATGACGTGGATGCAGAGTGAGAAATAAGACATGCCGAACTTCTTTGCGAGGATTACATTTGATTCACCGGCTTCTAAACGGTGTAATACAGCATTTTTTTCTTAAATTGAAAAAACACTTTCGCTTCACGGGACTCATTGTGTCGAGCTTCCTAGTCGAGCTGGGTTTTGTAACCGGACAAATTATCATTAAAATAGGTCGCTTTACGTAGTTGGTCACTTTAAACGGATACGTTTTCCTACTAAAAGCTTTGAAACCTTACTAGAGTTTACATTATCGTCACTTAAAACAGTAGACCGTTAAATGCAAAGTCATTATATCCAAATTCTACTGTAAATTTGTGTTTTCTTTTATTTCAGAGTCAGACATGGGCAGAAACAGTAACGTGGACGAGGCAGCTGTACTAGAAGAGTCTGTACTTGGAAACCGTGAGTTATAAAACTAACTAACTTACCTTCACGCCATTTCGGTAGGCAGAGAGAATGAACCACCATGCAACTCGATCTTGGCACACACACTCTTTTCTTCATTCCATACCTACCTGACTGTGCTATTCTGACTCCTGACATTGCCCGCCTCAAGTATTTGATTAACTTTTTATTTATTTTTTTATATGAATACCTCACAAGAGCCTCAGCTGGAGCCAGTGAGACTATGGCATCCCCAATCGGGGTATGTTGTGAGGCTGAAGGTAGCGGGGAGGGGAAGGAGGTGTGGCTATTCAGAACTGGTCACCAAACACGGCTAAAGCCATTTCAAGCAACGTTTCAATTCTGAATGGGGTCTTACACCAGGGCGATACTATGGGTATCTTCCACTCTGGAACGTGCCGCAAATATAATATATATTATTTTTAATGAATTTTGTGTGAAAATAACACTAATTATTCAAATATAATTTATTTGATTTCATCCCGCGACCATCGTATAAGCGAGTCATAAGCCGTACCAGAGGCAGTGGGTTATCGTAATATAGACACATTAAATTAATTTGGGTTTTCTGTTGTTTCAGAAATGGATATGGACAGATCGAGCGACGAGGATGACGAAGCGAGCGACGTTGACCACGAAGAGAGCGATGAGGATACATGCCACCAATACCTTATCATAATATTATCAACGTTTCACCTAACTCCGCTATGGCCATAGACTTTAGTAGACAAGACCAGGTAGATAGTGAGGCAATGCGTTCGATTCTGCCGCCTGAAGGTTACTCTTTCGATTGGTCTAATGATATCTTACGGGATAAGGGAGACTTTCACAGGCACGCCAAGACCAACTTTCAATACCGACGAAATGGGCAAACCTTTTTTAAAATCTTTGATGCAGATTTCGTTGAACTGATCGCGAGAGAGACCAACAGGTATGCAGATCAATGGATTGCGAAAAAACAATTTAAGCGTCATGCGCGTACCAATAAATGGGCTCCCACGAATAAAGAGGAAATGTATGTATTCTTGGCAATTTTAATGTATCAAGGTATTAGTCCCCTTCCTGTTGAAAAAGACTACTTCTATTCAAAAAAACTCACCGCCATGCCTTATTTCAGCCGAGCCATGGATTATAATCGTTTTCTTCTAATTAAAAAGTTCCTTCACTTCACCAACAATGAAAGTCTTTCTTCTGATGCACCATTATCTGTGCGAAGGTTACAAAAGATTCAGCCCGTCTTGGACCACCTCTCAAATAAGTTTGAGACTTTATACCTGCCCGAGCAAGACATCTCTCTGGATGAATCCTTACTCTGCTATAAAGGCCGTTTGGGATTCGTCCAGATGATCAAAACCAAAGCGGCCAGTGCGGGTATAAAGTCTTACGAGCTTTGTGAGTCTTTTTGAGTTTTTTTCTGTAAAGAGGCTTTTCCAGATCTAGTCACTAAACATAACTAAGCCAATTCAAGCAATGTTCAATTCTGAATGGTAGTCCCTCACCAGAGCGATACTCAGAATCTCACTCTATAGCGAGGCACAATGATATTATTATGTATTGATTTTCTTAAATTATGAATAAACCAATAAACTGAATACATTTTTATTATGACAAAGTGTGTAAACAATGTTTAAATCAATATACTGCTCTTTCATTGTAACCATACAACTGTTATATTGATTTAAAAGGATATTAGGGCTTAATAAATAAATAAATTATTGGTTCCATCAATTATTTTCCCCTCACCCCTTTTTTTCGATACCTTTGCGTTTAGATATAAAATTATCACTATGATTTTATTTGCACTCTACGGTCATACAAAGGTTTGATATATATACAAATTTATCATCATTTTACATATTCCGATTCACTCTATGTAGATTGACCTTAAGGTAGCTGTCAGAAGTGATTTTTCGTCAAATATTGGTGAATTTCATCAACTTTCAAAGTATCCCCCTGAAATATTGGCAATGTTTATATCTATGATATATATCTCATTTTAAGCCTTATTTCCTCGTTTTGCACGTTATATAAAAACATGGTGACAAATCTCCAGTTCTAATTTACAATTATTTAAAAAGTAGCACCATGATTTTGACATCGTGAAATAGGCTCTCTGTATAATTCATCAAATGAATAAAATAAAGCCAACATGGCGACTATGCTTATTAATAATTGTAGACAGTTAATGTATCTTCCTAACGTTATACCAGTTTTTGTGGTAAATTTATTATATAGTATAATACAGTGATTTCAATTTTGACACGTCACGCACTCAAATTTTAAAAAAATTATTTTCTAACCAAACTTTTGAAGAGAGCATAACGTACAAAAAATTATTTTTCTATTACATTCTTGCATTTGTGGTTATCAAACAGGCCATAGAGAACATAAAAACGTAGAAAATATTCTATAAAGATATTTAAAACTGCCACTGGCGGCAATTTCAAATCACAAAAACGCTAATTTCGCGCATTTATAAAGTTTAAGATTTTTTAATAATTTATCTATCAATTCTAAAAATATAGAATAATTATTAAAATATAGGTGAATTCATTGGCTGTATAGCACTACAATCAGTTTTATGTCTCCGTATTAAAATTCGGAGGTTTGATTTTTTTAATGTTGGCGGAAAATATTCAAATTCGTCGCCAAAAAACCGCGAGCAATCGGAGAAAAAAGTTTTTTGACGCGCGATCGTTCGAGTGGTTAAAGGACGGATCCAACCAAGTTTCAGTCAGGAAATATATATGAAAGGGATGGATTGGAATCGATGATCTTAGCTCATTAAGTTTTCAGCGGCAGCCTCTGATATTCTGATAGTAAGCCATGATAGGTTTTAGTTTTTTGAGTTACTATTTACAATAACAGGTTTATTATTTTTGTATTTTATTGTGAGTCCAATCTCACCATCTTTGGTTCTCTGTTCTAGTGTTAAACGTAGCTTGGTGAGATAGTTTCTTTGAGCTGGGGTTTGGTCTGAATAAATTTTAATACCGGGGTATTCGGTTATGTTGTTCTTTTTCTTTAGTATGTCTATGGCTTGGATGGAACTGTCAAGGATGACTTTAAGAGGTCGAGGTTTGTCAGGTTTTGTGATTCCCAGACGAAAAGTTGTTATGTTGGCTCGGGTGATGGATGAGTTAAGAGTTGTTAGTGTGGTTAAGATTCTCGTTGTATCATCAGTATTTTTTTCTATATGGGAACTGGCTGAGCTTTCAGGGAAGTTAAAAATAATTATGTTTTTTGACCGTTTTTTCCTCTCTTCGAGCTCATCGGCAGCTTCACACATTGATACAGTTGATGAGTTTGTGGATTCTTGTGATGAGTTTGAATCTATCAATTTTGAAGAGACCATGTGCTCGTACGACTTGACTTGTCCCACGAGAATTCCAACTTTTACACCTACATCCAACATAGTGCCAGAGAGGTTGGACAGTTTATTGAGTAGTTTGGTCATCTGATCTTTAGTTAGTTTTAAAGCGGGATCCGTTATGTTACTGTATAGAGCACTAATTTCTTCTTTCGCTTTATTGATATAAGAAAGAGCATCTGTGGCACTCATCTTGCAAGTTGGAATTTATAAAATTATTTTAATTTTATTTTATATAATATAGCGGTGACAACCCTGCACTTGAGTTGTCTGTGACAAGTTAGATGGGCAATTCACTTGCACACTTCGATACTCTGAATGTGTATGTCAGTAGTACTTCCTTCTGTATGGCGTTTGTTTGTGTGTGTTTAATGCGCTCTGGTGACAGTTGAGATTTGAGATATTAAGTTATAAATAAAGAGTTACCAGTTAGGCAGCTGCAACTATTATTTCACTGTTTAAGTTTAGATTTTAGTTGAGTTTTTGTAATAAAAATCACTACATAGAGTCCTTAGATTAATGTTTACTGTTAAATTTTGTGGAGCAAAAAAAGTATGTGTTCACTGTGACACTTGGTATTGTTGTATAATAATGTGGTATACACTAGTGAATACAAAAGTGGTGGTCGGGAATGTCCGAGGAACACATGGCACGATCAAGTGAAATAAATACTTGTTTATAGTAACATTATTTACATAATGCACCCAGTTATCAGGTGTATTAGAATTCACATCCTCAAAATTTTATTCCAAACCATCACCTTAAATTTAAATAACTTATATCGGTTTATTTCTTTGGTGGATGAAAGTACAAGTTAATGGAAGTCCATACGAGATAAAATACGAATTGCGGGATTTTCTTCCAAAATCGACGATTTGAAATCGGATCAGTGTGGGAAACTGGAATACGGGTATAGTAATTCTCGTACAAGTAAGAAACCATTCCTTGTCAAATATTACATAGTAATATCTGCTGACGTTTTCGGATTCGAGGAGTTTAAATTACTCACTGGTGCGTTGAAGGATGAGAGTAAGACGATCTTTATTATATTTATGACAAATATTCTTATTTATTTTATTAAAAGAATCTATGAAATCTAAGAAATAAAACATCAAAAATTAAAAAAATCATCATCACTTAGATTAGATCCATTTCCAATTTTAGTGAGAATAGAAGCAAAAAAACCGCACAGAGTTTTGGCGGCCGGGTGGCAACAGCCGACCAGTTTTAGTCCGGACGAATGAAGCGTCGTTCCGTGCAAGAGATACTCTCAGTATCGCTGTTATGTAAGATATTCATTACTCTCCAGTTATGGCTTTAGCCGTATTTGGTGGCAAGATGTGATTAGCCAGGTACTACCCCCACCTTCCTCTGCTCCATCTCCTTCCCATCTCCACTAACTTTTGCCTTACAATATACCCCAATTAGGCCTGGTTCCCACTATGCCGGACCGGCAGATCTGCCAGGCCGGTAAAACTGCCGGAAGGGCTAGTGGCTGTACAATTTATATGTAGCTATTCACATTATCCCGGGTCCGGCATTTTTGCCGAGCCCGGCATTTTTACCGAGCGTTTTGTCACTGCGAAAGTGCCGGTAGAACCACCGGACCGGAGTAATGTGAACGAGTTTGTGCCGGTATCCGACTGTCCCCGCTCGCCGCGCCCGCGCTCCGGGCTCCCCTCTCGTCATCGGCTCGCATTTTTTGAAGAAAGTAGACGTATTCGCCTCGCTCCGCTCGTTTAAATCTTTTTATCAGTATTCAAATGTGAACCTCTATACGGACGTAGGAGATTAAAGCCTTCAGACACTTTTTTTCATAAATCCGTCATTCTATCCAAATATTTCTTTTTTTCATTTTTTTTATACTGTAATTGTTACATTATCTAGCGATTCCGTTCATTCAATTTTTCTATTGACTTGCCTACCAATGGATAATGGACAATATCAGCGGGAACATAACAAGTCAATCGGTTTAATTGTTGGCAGATGAATCATCTAAATGCGTTTAAGATTGACGATTGATTTTATTCATTAATGTCATTCATTTACATATATATCCAGCTAACAATAAAAAACGCCCTAATATAATAGAACTTCCTTCTTCTTCTGGCGTTAGTAAGATTAGATTGTTAATATTAATTTTAGTTGTAAGTTGCTAAATATGTAAATACTCGTATATATGTCGTTAATATAGTAGTTATAGGCTTTAGTCGTAAGTCACTAGATATAAGTCTTAGAGATAAGTCAGTAGTTCTAGTATTAACTATTTAAGAAATATATTTGTACAGCGCCCTTGAGGTGATTTCTCACGAAAACGGCGCTATATAAATCAGCCAAATATTATTATTATTATTAGTTTAAACGGTAATTCCTCGTGCAAGTTTTCATGAAGCGGTCTAGGCTTTGGTACATTTAAAGTACCATCATTGATCTTTTGCCAAAATTTACTATCCTTTAATATAGTAGAATCGCATTCCTTGCCATATGAGCCCATACTAATAAAAATAAAACGGTACTCTGAATCAACAACTTCCATTAATACAAAAGAATTATATTCCTTGTAATTAAAGAACATAGAACCACTCTCGGCTGGTTTCAAAATTCTAATTTGTTTGCCATCTACTGCTCCAACACAGTGAGGAAAGTTGGCTTTTCTTTCGAATCCTGAAGCGATGTCCTCCCATTATCTTTCCGGCTCCGGTGTAATGTGAACACTCTTTTCCGGTGTCCGGTTTCCGGCAGATCTGCCGGTCCGGCATAGTGGGAACCCGGCCTTAGAGATGCCGACTCCGTAGTCCCGTTTCCGTTCAATAACGTCGTTCCGTCTTGTTACGCAAGAGTCAGTTTTGCCTCCGTACGCCAAAAGATGTTTATATCAAAAAGCTTTCCTTCTGGAAAAAATGAAATCATTTTTTCAAAATTCTTTCTTGATCAGAATATATATGAATATGATTGCCCGTCTGGGGTTATGAGTTCGGATCTTTACCGATTTGAAACGATTGATTTTATTTTGAATCGTATCATTATCAATGACATGACATTGACATTCTGATCAAAAGGATTTTGGATGATTCCGTTTTTCAAGTAAGAAAATGTTTCTTTCCTTCGTAAAATAAACTTCTACCTTCCAACTTTTTTCGATTATTGTCCTCAATGTTCAAAATATTGTTCACTGTCTGTCATTGACTGACTGCTAGAAGCCAGTTTAAAAAAAATAGAGTGTATTGTGAGGCTGATGGAGGTGGAAATGAGATACGGTAGAGAAGTTTGGAAACTACCTGGTTTTTCACATCTGGTCACAGAAGACGACTTATGCATTCTCCAACTTCGATTATGTTTTGTGGTATTTCAACTGGGCGATAATGTGAATATCTATCGCTTCAGAATCTTCTAGGAAATACGATTGTAAAAAAGGTTGTTCTTTGTTCTGATCACAGACATAGGAATTAATAGACGAGAAGATAATGGCGAGGGGTAAAATCAACTGTTGAAGAACGAAGGGAGTGAAGCTGACTGTGATTCGTCAATAAATCAATTTGACAGTAAATAGGCATCTCGCATTATAATATCACCATTTACTTCTTAAAAGTAAAATCTGCTTTTGAATGAATAGACATTTTTACATGGGAGCGCAAATTACTTGCCACGTTATGAACAAATTTGCGAAGTCCAAATTCGGCAAAAAAATTCGGTTCTATTTTCAGAGTCGAATATTTCGTTTAAGTATTTAGTTAAGACACTTTTATAAATGTTCATAATTTACTTCCCAGCAACCAACCAGCTTTGTGTTTCGCGTCCAGACGTTTCTCGATGTGATAGTAACAACTGATTCATATTATACGATGTGAATATGCTTAAAATAAAGTAAAATAATGCTTATATATGGAATGTAATACGACAATTGGGTTTATTCTCTTTTTCACATCTATTTTTACAAGTTTTCATAGTACAAGTCAACATTTTGCCGTGTTATTTCGTAAAATGAACCGATGATGCCTCGACCATAGTTCGCACAAGAATGATGACGTCACGTTTTCAAATTTCACTTGAGGCCATACGCGAGCACAGCCGGCTCCAATGGAACCGGTATGGGGAGTGGGGATAATACGCTTTTAATCACTTAGGGCAGGTCTACTAATATTCATATGTCTATGGTTCTGATACATACCAGAAGCTGAGGTTTACGACTCGAAGGATCATTCAAAAGACAAATGTTAAAATTTGATAGGAATAAAGCTCAGATATCTGGGGTCATATTGTCAAACCACGATGAATCTCTGGACACCCAATACGACCCTAGTTAAGTTTATCAATGCTCCTGGGCTACTGCTTGAATGCCAGGGGAACGTGAAATATGATGCATTTGCTTGAGTGCTTTCGAAAATTATACAGACTGTATCTGACTCGGTAAAAAGTATAAAAGACCATGAAGAAATTAACGCTTCAAATTATAAATACAGGGCGAAATTATTTCTCTAAAATAGTCTATTGTTTATATGAAGTTTACCTTTTTTATGTGGAAACCCCACAGCATTCCCGACTGCTCCCAACCATCTGGAGCCAGTGAGACTATGGCATCCCCAAGAGGAAGGAGGTGGGGAAAAAAGGTGGGGAAAACCTGGCTATTTAGATCTGATCACCAAACACAAAACAATCCATTTAAAGCAACGTTTTGAGTGGTCGTCTTGCATCAGGGCGATACTGAGAGTATATTTGCGCCGCAAGTATACCATTTATTATTTTTAAATAACAAATCTGAAATATCATAAATTCATCAAAATGGAGATTTTTTATTTTTGTTGTAATAATATTATGTGTTTGATTATTATTGTGAAGTTTATCACAAATTCAAAACAGTGAAAAAATTCGATGTTTGACTTGGGAGTTATAATTTTCTGTTTTTATTGCAATGTAAGTATTTTCAGAAATAATTAAACAAATTTTAATTTGACCACTAATTCTAATGTTCAGAACTACAAACGTCCCAGCGGAGAGAGATATCATAAGAATCAGGGAGAATGCTTTGGGCATAAAACCGCATAAAACCGCAAATGATCACTTTATTTTCACGACTTTCTATTTAACACTCCGTTGTCCAGACGCCAAATATTCTTGAGATTTTGTGAGTAAAAATCTCAAACAGGGGAAACTATTACGGAAGGTTTCTAAAATATAATTTTTTTAGTAGGTAGCATGTTTTAAATGATTAAAAAATTTTAAAAACTTTTTAAGGGATAGAACCAAAGATATTAGAAGAACGAGATGTGCTATGAGCAGTTCATACTGTGTGGAATCGTTTTGCCCAGTGTCGCCGGTTTTGTTCACCAATACTACTGCACACCTTCGCTTACGCTAAGGTATTTCTGTGCGTACACGTCCCGATAGTATTCAATGTACCCTAATTAGGTAGTACTCCGCCTACGATCCGGCGGCCAACATAGCATATCTAGTTCTTCTAATATCTTTGGATGGAACCAAATAGATACAATTTCTTGGATTTTGAAATGTTGCCAACTAAATAATCATTTTAAATTGGTTAGATAACATAACTCCATTTTGAAAACGTTAGCTGAAGAAGGAGGCAGCGCATCATGTTATAATAATCCAAAAACAAATCAATATAAAAAATATTTACAGTATTAAAAAAACTGAAGTTTTTTTAACATGTTGCAAAGTAAATGTGAAAAAAATCTTGGGAAACATGTTTATTTGTCGTATCATTTGACAGTTAAAATAAATTATCGAAAATGTTCTTTAACCTCTTCAAACGAATTATAATAAACCGGAGTGGTCTTCGTAGCTAGATGTTTTCTTTAGACAAATACGTTATGGTAGATATTAACTTTATAAATGCCCAAATTAACCGATGTGTCCACAAAGTAATTCGGACTAAAACTAAACAAAATAAACTTTTGCTGGCGGATATTCCCATTTCGTGAACGTAGACGATACAGTATCGCACCCAAATTCTGAGAATACCTTCTCCTGAATATATGTGTCGGGCATTAATATACCATAACCAAAAATATTTGAGCTTTTGTTATAAAAATATTTAATTCTGTATTAACATTTTTTCCCAGAACAAGCATATTTCTAGCCTGGAATAAAAAAGACACATGAATAATTATCTGAAAGGCTTTTGATGTGAACCAAATATTAAAAATACATTTGAGATCCAAAAAAGTTTATCCTATAATTTTTTTTAAAAATGTAATTTTATAATCTGGTAAATATTATAAGAGTATGATTAATCTTAGCATAGCAGATAGTGTTTATACTATTCAACATAAAACAAAAGGTTAAAAAGGTATATTTTCTCAAGTCCCTAAAAATTAAGTAATTTAAACATATTCTTTTGAGAAGATTTTATTTCAACTTGATTTTTTTTACGGAAGATCAAATTATCTGATAATATTATTATTATAATGACTGTAAAGTGTAGGATTATTGTAAACTGTAGTGTCGCCATTATTTAAAAAAATAACAGCTGTTTTCAAAGTTTTCAAACCGAGGTAGCGGGTTTTTATATACTAGTATTAATCAAACAAAATTAAATCGTGGGCGAAAGATTGCTGTTTGTTCTGCATGTTTTTAAAGATATTAAAGAGAGATTTCAAAAAAATATGACGTACTGTGAGCCCCATGAATAGATATCGGAAATATTCGGGAATTTCGCAGCGACTTTTTCTCCGTCTTATTGTTGGCGACAAAATCGAAAATCTCTGTCTTACGAATTTATTCTAAAGTGCGCACGACCAAATTCAAATCTCACTGAGGCATGCTAATTGTATTACGGTGTTTTCGTACGAATTCATCAAAATATTGAGGGTGTAAGACAGCAAAATGCCAGTGGATGAGAAAAAATTTGCCTGGCTAAATACAAATGTTTGTTGTTAACTTAAAAAGGAACGCTTTAACATTTGAATTTTAAATTGGTCTTACTTTTCTAAAACAGGTCTCTTCAATTCAAAGAGGGTTAATTTTTACATTTTTCATTTTTTTCATTTAAGGTTTTAAAATCAATGAAAGAGAAAACCTTTAGAGAATAAACGTATGAGAGAACCTATCAATCATTTCTACTTAATTTGATATTAAATATATACAAAACAGATTTTGTGAAAGACCCAGCAAATCCTTTTTGCAGTTAAGTAAAGCAAATTAAATGAAAATTTTAAAAGTTTGTTTAATTCGATGCCAGCTTTTTACTGTTTAGCATTAGCATACGTGTTAGTATTTTTTTCTATGAAAGATTCTGTATTTAAAATGAACCATTATTTTACAATCACAAATTATAATGTGTTTAATAATGATTTATGTTTGATGAAAACGTTTCAATTTATTATAATCGTAAACATAAATTATTTTCTTAAAAGTAATATTATTTTACCATTACTTTGTTTTTCATGTATTGTCGATACGGTGATAGAGTATATGATTAAAAATATTTGTTTTATTTTATTTGCAAAACAAAGTTAACAAATGCGTTTAATTTAAGTAATTTAAAATGCTTAAAGTGGTTTTATTTTCATTATTAAATGAAATTTTTACCATTCGATCAATATTATAAATGGGGATGAATTATTAAAAACTAAAACGAACGACAATGACCTTTTATGTTATATTTTTGGAAATATAGTAAGGAGACGAATGAATGGTTTCCTAGCAGCGGCTTTGTTGAAGTAGCGATTTACGGAGTCCAAATGGAGCAGCCATAGTAATCACAGTTGTTGCTGACGATGAATAACGATATCGTCATGGTTGATGATGTACGTCACGATAGGATGAATGTAGGTCACATCACGGTGAGATGTGAATCCGTGGGCCATGATCACGGTGATGAAGTTGGTGTCTCTATGTCTTGTTGTCTCGATGTCTTGTGTCTCGGTGGAGACCTGAGTTATTGACGACGAACGACTATGTCGTCAGTTGGTGCGCATCACGATGGGATGCATGTAGATGGTGTTCATCACTGGTGAAGACGTTGAGTCTTCCTGGTGCTCCAGTGTGAAGTATGTGGTGGCCAGGGAACATATAATATGTGATAAAGCCAAAGCGCTCTTGCGGAGCTGATGATTAGTTGATTAATTGGTGACTCAATGGCAACGCGGTGAAGTAAAAGCGAGGTGCATGTCGCGGGCGCGGGGGAAGTTGTAGCTGGACGCTTAAATGTGACTGACTAGGTAGGTTGACGGCTTCGCTCTTATTCTAGATAGGTTATTGCAGCGTATATTCGCCAACTTACTCATAGGTTCCAATGTGATGCGCGTTGCATTTATTGAATTCCTAGAACCTACTAGTAGCTGCCGCTACATATTTTAGTGAAAATGAGGATAACAGCTTATATGCAATTAATTTCTATTTTAAATAAAAAATAAACATATAATAATAACAATCGTAAAACCATTTTCATAACTCACGGCAGGGGTAAGGAGGGATTAAAACACATGTCTCTCGCACGTGACATTGGATTTCAAAAGATAATTTTTTTAACCTTTCGGTATCCGGGGGTAAAATGCAGTACACAAACTGACACTATTTTCATAAGAACTTACTATTAACTTCTTAACAGATAATCAATTTTTATCTATCGATCCTGTCTAGTTTCCACAGGATAGCTTATAATATTCAGACAAACCTTTTTTTCTATTTAATTTTACAAAAAAGTTTTACGTAATGATGATGTACGAAGGTATTCTTGAGATTTATTATAATTACCAGCTAAATAAGCGTTTTTTTAAATAAAAGTAAGTCTTTTGAGGATTTCCTGTAAATAAAGCATATTTGATATGGAATTTCGCGTCGCACTTTTTCACAGATAAAATAAACATATTTTATTAAACAGTGACGACAAGTCAGAATAATATCAAGATACATTATTTCCTCAAAGCGAATAAAAAATAAATTATATGCTAGGAGCATTTTTGTGGATGATACCATAAAATCGAGGCAAGTGCGATGAGCTTCTAGCAAATCCACGAAGGATGTTTTTGAAAATAAGAGTTAAATCGTATACTAAGAATATTTGCAATCGCTATTTATGAATAATATAATATTTATTTTATATTTTATTGAGGATTTAATTTTTTTATAAGAAATATGCAGTTGCCCCTAGCCTAGAAGCTCCCGAAGCTAGAGCCCAAATGATTCGATAGTCTGGTGATCCGGAACCACGCCGATACAAAGAAACATGTGACTAGACAGGCTGAAGGAGGCACTTAGGTCTCTATAAAGTATAAAGCTCCCCTTAGAGCAGGAAAGCCTCTAAAAAGCTCAGCATTCGATTACCAAAGCACATCCCTGCTAGTCCCGAATTGGATATTACCGCGGGGTAAAGGAAAGCTCCAAGGAAAAGGAAGCAAAAGCCTCAAGAGAAAATCACTTCCTTTACAGGGATCTTCAGAGGGTATTGCCTAAGGGTCTTGTACGTAATAGTGAGAATTTGTGTTATATTCTTAAAGTACCTTGAGTCATTTTATGGCTATTGCTTATTTTTTCCAAAATGTATTGCCTCATACTATAATATTGTTAAAGCGTCCAAGTTAAAACTGTTTTTTTTACGAAATATTGTTTATTTTCAGAGAGCATGCCTACATAATAAAAATATACTAAAAAATAAGAGACGAATTTTCACTGTTTAGATAATGATGGAGATACTACATCATCATCATACCGTTAAATCCTACGGTTGGAATTGTTCCTCCGAATTTTTTTACATTATATCTCAGTAATAACTTAGAAATATTCAGCGATATCGGTCCAGTAGTTTTTGATTGCATAGGGGGATAAACAAAGAAACATTAATTTATTTTAATAAATAAAAATCACGTGACACTATGATCGTACACACTAATCTCCAAAACCGCCCAACCGATGTAAGTAGAATTTTGTGAACGTGTATGTCTGATTCCAGATTAAAATAAAGGATGGTTTTGGACCCGATAGGTGACGCTGTTGTCGAGATAGAAAAAAAAATTTCAACGATTGTTTTGATTTCAGATTTCTCATCCATAAAACCACAAATTTAAACTAATTTTTTATAATTTTTTTTATGCTGCTAATGCCCTCTGCCAACACGTTGGTGACCGCAGCCTACCAGCACAAAACGCCACTCCTGAGTAAGCGCTGGGCCCAAGCTCACTCAAGACCACGCCCTGCATAGTTGTTAATTACTTTATGTAATTACTTTGTAATTTATTTTTCGTCATATATTTTTTCAATTTCGCATACCTACTGTACAAAAAATATGCGTATATATATGGGAAATGTGGGATTTCAAAACTATATTATTATTATTAACTTCCCTACACAGAAGGCGGTCTATGGTAGGACAATGTCTGCCCGGGACCACTAGTATATTTATATATAAAACACGATTTGAATCACAAATAAAAAAAAGACTTTCAAAATTCACTGTTGCCAGTTCTTTTGCAGCGCAGTTAGAAACTATTCGTATTAGTAATAATTGGAAATGAAATTGGACAGTCTTTGTACAATGTGTGACAAAAATACCGTTTAACGGTTTAGAAGTGATGTTTTATCGGCTGTTTTTATTTTATTCTTGAATATCGCACTCCGCACACCGTTATTGGACGGTTGGTATTTATCATTTTGCTATTATTTTACGTTAACCCTCAATCTGCCATGTATATTATGTAACTAAAAAATCTTTCAGAGCAGATTCGAATTAAACCTATGATAATAAGTAACAAAGTTTCAATTATAAACCATTATACCCACATCGGTCTGTTAGTAAAAATATTATTCACTTACAATTTTCATGTAGTTAATCAGGCTGTATCCATGCGGCCACGTGTCTTCAGCGTCACAGGACAGGGGCTTGACGTCGATCTGCTGAGAGGTGTCCAGATCGTGTAGGGCCTTGGCAAACAGATGAACTGCGTCGTACATCAGGGCCGTCTCGGTCTATATCAAGTAGATAATCATTTAATTATTATATTGGTTTGCACATATGTTTACTATACACTTGGTCTCCCGAGAGCAACTATAAATTACAACCACTTGATGAAAGAATTTAAATTATCAATACTCTCAGATAAAAGATTCGTTTCCGACTTGACATTTATTTTTTAAATTTGTTAATGGAAATATAGACGGTCCTGATTTAATGAGCCTAATCAACTTTTACATACCAACTAAAACTACTCGATCGAAAATTATTTTTAATTTTAACAACAATATCAGGACTAGACTCATTTAGATACTCCCTTGTAACTAGATTGCATGCAGTTGGCAATAATTTTGCAGAAATCAGAAAGTGTGTTCAACTGCACGGAATATAGTTACAGGGAGGCTATAGAAACATACCTCAGTAATATTAATAACTAAGCAAAGCATAATACTATTCTTCTGCATTGAATTTCTATATAACTAAAAGCAAGCTTTTATTTCTCGATTATAGTTGCACTAAACTATTCTGTTCGTCAAATTCTTTATCAAAATTTTCTTTATCAAAATGTGTAGCAAGGTAATCTCGAAGCCCCTATTATTGCTCTTTCAATCCTCATTGAAAGAAGGTATCTTTCCTGATCGTTGGAAGAGTGCTCTCATCACACCTGTTTTTAAGTCTGGGGCTAAAAATGATGTCCAGAACTATCAACCGATATCTAAATTACCAATCTTTAGTAAAATTTTTGAAAAAATTGTTCATGAACAACTATATAACTGCATCGAATCTGTAATACTCGTGAACCAACATGGCTTTATGAAAAAAAGATCGGTTGTATCTAATCTTGCCATTTTCATTGAAAATATTACTAAATCAATGGATGATCAAATCCAAGTTGACGTAATTTATACAGACTTCTCAAAAGCGTTTGATAAAATTGACCACAGTCTTCTTTTGTCCAAATTACTAGCTTTGGGAATTCATGGGGATTTATATAGATGGTTAGTCTCCTATCTTAATGGGCGCAATCAGGGAGTAACAATAAATGGCTTCATCTCTGAGATTGTAAATATACCCTCAGGTGTGCCCCAAGGATCTCACCTGGGACCGTTACTGTTTACAATTTTCATCAACGACATTATAAAATGCTTTAATTATGCAAATGTTCTACTTTTCGCTGATGATATGAAAATATTCCTGCCTATTAATTCTATAATTGACTGCTTTAAACTACAAGAAGATCTGTATAGGCTTAATGATTATTGTATCCGCAATCGTCTCAACATGAACACTTCTAAATGTTATGTAATTACCTTCACTAGAAATAAAATTAAGTTTGACCATAATTATCATATAGCTGGCCAACTACTCAAAAAAGTGACACAAATTCGTGATCTAGGTGTTATACTTGACAGTAAACTTACATTTGAGGCTCATATTGATATGATTGTTAAGAAAGCCCTTAGAATGCTAGGATTCTTATTCCGTATTGGAAAAGAATTTAATAATATCATAACACTTAAAATATTGTATTTTTCTTATGTTCGCAGTCATCTTGAATTCGCTTCTCCCATATGGAATCCTCAATATAATATTTACATAAATAGCATTGAAGCCATCCAAAGAAAATTTGTCCATCATTTAAATTTCAAACTAAATTCAAACCTTGACGTAAACAGCTCGATGGACCTTTATGGACTTAAGTCATTAAAAACTAGAAGAGACTCCGCAGATATAATGTATCTCCATAAAATTATCAATGGCTTTATTGATTGTTCTCCCCTTCTGTCTGAAATTAATTTTAGAGTCCCGAGCGTTAGAACTAGAGAAAAATCACTTTTTCATCTCCATAAATGTTCTACTAATATAAGACAAAATGCGTTTATATTCAGAGCCTGTAGTATATTTAATACGAATTTTAATGATATGGACATATTCTCAAGTAATTTAGGAACCTTTAAAAGATATGTAATAACTAACATTAAATAATTTTAAATATTCTACTTGAAGTTATCATGTTATTGCTTTGAATCCTTTCCAGTTACTTACCTTCCAATTTATACTCATGTGTTCAATTTAGTTGTAGGTATACATTTATTATATTGTTATTATTGCTATTGTGTAGTGCTTTTATTGATTGCTGCTGTGTTGAAATTTTACAATACATTTTGTTTTGAATTTTAGTTGGTTATTAGTATATCAGTTAAATTTAAATTTTTGAAATTTAGCTGGTTATTAGTATATTAGTATATCAGTTAACTTTAAATTTTAATTTATTTATGTTCCTAGATCTGTTATTATTTTTTATTTATTATTTACAATTTTGTATTTTTTGTAAATTTCTCAGGCCACGGGTACAGAACCCTTAGTTTCTTGTTTTAATATTTTTTATTATTATTATAATTTTAAGTGAAAATCTGTTATTGGATTTTATCTTTATTATTTAGTTTATTCTTATATATGTAAATAATCTGTTGATTTTCCCAAATAAATAAAATAAAAATAAAAATTGTTGTAAAAGCTTAAATGGGCGTAGAACATATAAATAAATATGTCTTTTATAAAGTTTACACATTTCAGATGGAGGAATTTCATGTTCTTACTGATAATATATCCCTATTTTATCGTATGGGGATTTTTTATATAAACTGAAATTATTTTTCGGAATATTTTACCAGATAAAATGCCGTAATGAGGGCAAAAAAACCATACTCCCTAATGTTTTTTTTAACATTTTCAAGTACCATAATTCAGCTGATGATATTAACAAGAGACACATTTTTTATTTGATATAAATTATTTTTAACGACAATCCAGAACTTCGCACTCATAAAAGAAAAGTAGACAAAATATTGGATATAATTTTGCATTTAACATTATGGTTGGTGTGAAATATGTCCTTTGATACAATATCTCTATTTAAAAACACCCTGAACTGAGATGATACATTATTATATTTTTTCTGAAATTAAGTCTTTGTTATTTTTCAATTAGGTAACGTTTTTATAAAATAATTTCATTTTAGAAGCAACTGCGATACATAAAAAAACATAGTTTTTTTAATAAAACATCAAAAACATAACATTGTTGTAGTTATAGATTAAGACTCTGAACCAGAAATTATCAGTTATGTTTTTAAAATAATTGCAATTTCATTTTAATTTACATAAAATAAATAACTTTGTTTGCACTACTATTTAATCAAAAAACGCATGTTTCAAAACCAATGGTTTCTGCATTAGGATAAGTTATTTTTACTTCACATAATGTACAAATTAAATTACACGCATATAATAACAACGAAATTAACCATTATTTGCGGAGAAATATTTGACGGAAACGGAACACACAGAAAAATATTATGAACAGACCAAATGTAAAGTGATGGAGTTAAAACAGCACTTCGGTACGATCAGTCGATTTGGTATCAAGTACAATGAAGCGAAATATTTTATTATAAAATTAGTGAAAATATTTGTGATTATTTACGTAACAAATTAAAATTAATCACTTAGAACTTTGTTTAAAAAAAAATAAAATGTAAAAATTTTACATTAATAAAAAATCAACCCGTATAAAAAAAAGTTTTTTTAATGTAATACATCTCTTTTTATTATTTATACATGAAATTATTATTATTTTTTTTATTTGAATGAGGATTAAACCTTCCCCTCATGGACGAGAGTCAACCGTGCTAACAACTGAGCCAAATCTCTATTGGATAGGACCGACATTTATTTCGTATATTAACTGGTATAATGTCATCCAATTTCAGAAAAATGCATGTATGCGTGCTTGCCACAAAATTGATAGAATACATTGTCATCGACAACTAGTCTATGAGCCGAGTTTCAGCTCGACCGGATATAGGAAAGTGGTTTAATTTACGCCTCCAAGATTTGCACCCATTCGTTCTCAAAAAGAAAATCGAAATTCAAATATTTTTATTTACAAATCCCTGTTATTAAGTAACAAAAAAGTGGTTTATTTTTATAATTTTGGGAGAAAGACTAGTAGGTATTCAAAAACAATTAACTTACCTTAATGAATGTCATATTTTCCTTCATTTTCGAGTCGGGTTACCAGGCGGCAAGGAGGTGCAAAGAAATTGAAAAACAAGAATTAAACAACATGAAACGAGAATTCTAATAGAAAGTATCCATTACTAATGTCTTAAGGAATTTTTCATATTGTACCAAAGCACCTTTAATAAATTCTTGAGATCCTTTACAAAGTATCACCTTTTATAATTTTTTTATACTCTTGATTACTACACTTTTCCATTTTTTTAAAACGATAGATTTCCTGCGTTATGAAAAATCTTATGCTGGTACCTAACATTGTTATACCTTACTCCTTTCCTTTTGATTCCTTTAACATTATTACTGTCCACCTAACTAATTCCTATCTTCCTATGTCGACTTACAACGTGTGTAGTTCAGATGAAATTAAAAATTCAACAATATTAATCTGTGTTTGATTATGGAGCCCCTTGTTGACTGTGTCCATTTTAAAAGTCACTGAGTTCACAAATTAGTGGCTGTGAATTGAACGAGTACAATTCAAAAGCGGAAGAAGAAAAAACCGCAAGTCGGCATTCCAGATTTCCAATCCCCTTGTACCTTGATTCCATCCCCAACACCTTACACATTTGAAAAACTCACATTACGATAACTATAATCAGAATGTACATATTACTTGTGGAATAATGGAGGACTTAGCTGGCGCATGGTAAGTAAAATTGTAAAAAGAAACAACCTGATGCATTTGTTTCTCCATTCATCTATTATTAATCATTTTTTCTCCGTATATAAGTATGGTCGAAAAGGTATTTATTTTATTTTTACCTGTCAAATGAAAATCAAAGAAAACAATATTACTTTTAAAATAAAAAATATATGATTTAATACTTTATGTTTGGTATATTTTCCGCTTTTAACGATGGAAATGGGAGGAATTTAAGTAATATGTTTTGGTATTCATAACCCGATTTTTTTCACATATTATGTTCACATCAAGAGGCCCTGAGGAAATAATTTACCTCAGTGCCTATGGCATTTTTGAGGATGCTGTGTAGAGATTTTTTAAAAGGAAAAGAAGGAGAGGAAGATCTGGAAAGGAAAGGGTATGAGGGGCGGGGGTCAGTGTGTCCAGGTGTGACGGGCGTATGAATTAACCCCTTCATAAAATATCTCCCTCAATCAGTCCCTTCAAATCCGGCCCACCACACAATAGGTGGGCAGACGCATCTGCTGACAAGACCTAAACAATCCTCATCCGATGAACCCGTCCACCCCTGCGAAGTCACCAAACGTACTGAATCATTTGGTGTGACCTATTGCAGAGGTGTTGGTTTTTCAATACATAATTCCCGGGGTACCAGTACCTGTAGGCGCCACCCAAATTTTAAATGATTTCTTTTCAAAAATAAATAATAATAATAAATAAAAAGTTCAGAAACATAATTTGTAAGTTATATGTATGAGGCTATATTTCAAACTAACTTCAAAACCTTCATTTAAACTTTTTCCGTCTCTTTCTTTATTTACGCCTCGAACTCTGAGCTTCTTTCAACGGTTTATTATGGCGTTATTTTCCTTTGCAGTGACATTAAACCTGATTTAATTACCACTGTTATCAAGTCTACTCCCCGAGCACCTGATAATGATGTACTTTGCCATTTCTTATTTTTGTGCCGACCTTCCTAAGTGGAACAGTCCCTATCATTTATTATGAATTTAATTCACAGCTTGAAATAAATATTGTGTAGAATAAACAAAGTTTTTAAATTTTCAAAATAATGTCATATAAGTAGATTTTCGCGATCTGTATATTTTTTTTAATGTATTTTAGGGCAGGTGGGTATGTCGTGCGAACACGGCAAAATGTTTTTTCTTTCAAACATTAATAATATTGTAACAGTATTACATAATAACTGGCATAACATCAAATAATCCAAATCGAAATTATCCATTCCTGTATCCATCCTTGTTCTTAAGCGCTTGTTATATGATAGCGAAATTTCGCAAACTGTCAAAATGTCTTCATTTTTATGTCACTAGAGGGCGGTAGTTGTACATTAATGAACTTGTTAAAATATAACGTCACACGTGCGTTTGTCGCAAAGCAATGAACGTATAATATGAATGTGAAATATTAAGTAAAACAAACAACTTAGTAAAAAAGTATGACTTATTTGCAGAACCTACTATTTTGGTAAAGCATTTAATTTGACATTTTTTATAAATGTTTCATCATTCACTTGCTGTTGTCATTAGTGTTGAGGAACATTTCCGATACATATAGTTTGTTTTACACGGTGTTCGGAAACTCGTGGTATAAACGGTAAAACCCTTTATAGGTCATAAGCTAAAAACGGATAGTTTTGAAACCTGCAACATTAAGGTTTATATTTCTTTATGTTTACAAGTTATAAGCCCTTGGGTTGTAATCATTCTGAGGTAACGCACAGAGGTCTTGAATCGAACCAACCGCCCAAAGTTCTCACATGTTGAGTAAATTTACGAAAATCGCGTCCTGGTCAGTTTCTCTATAAAATTATCAAAGCAGTTATTCATTTATTGTCAATTTTGGGTTATGACTTTTTTTATTTGAGCTTTCGTTTTCGAGAAAATCGAAGGTGGATTTATTTGGTAAATTTCTTAATTTTATATTTGATAGAATATCTATACATATTAATACCATCATTAATAAATTGACCTCGAGAAATGAAAGAAATTTTATTTTTTTATTTATATATTTGTTAAATTATTCTGTGTTATTTAGTACAACTAAACAATAATCTTTTTTCATTTATTCGTTACTTGAAGCATACCTTGTTTGGAGTATTTTTTCCGGCTGCCATGGATAAATCATAATATTGATCTACAAAGAGAAAAATAATATTGGTAATTTTTGGTTCAATTACCAAACGTGCCCTATGATAAAACGTTCACTCTCCCACTTGGTCAGAGCGCGTAAAGACAATGAATTCTCTCACACACACTTGCATAAAGATGCCGCCAGTAAACAACATGACGTTAGTGCTAACCGTTAGGAAAAGGAACGCATATTAAATGTTGAGTTTTAAAATATGACACTTGAAAAAATACAATACGTCAAATTTACATGAAAAAGAGAATTTGTGAGTAATTACTGTTTTTGTAGCTTCATTAGATTATTGCAATGCTTCAAGTGAGTCGGTATTCTACTTTT
This sequence comes from Hesperophylax consimilis, assembly GCF_061612785.1. Taxonomy (NCBI): domain Eukaryota; kingdom Metazoa; phylum Arthropoda; class Insecta; order Trichoptera; family Limnephilidae; genus Hesperophylax; species Hesperophylax consimilis. Next base: position 8,531,864 of record NC_142846.1, read on the forward strand.
AGACCCATTAATGAAACATTTTGATGGCATTTTCGAAATATATACGCCGTGAAACAGGGAGCGATAGCTTCAGTACCGTTCACGGGGGCTTCTCACCCGTAATAAGTAAAATACTGTGAAATGTCTTGAAAATTTGGTGCAAGATGAAGTATTTATTTAATTGTTAATATCCACAGATATCATAACGATAATAAGAGGCCGTACTTCTACAGATGTGTGTATTATATACATATTTTAAATTAAAAATATTGTGTAAAAGCGTTTTTAATGCGATAATCATGGATCGAAGTTTTAAAAGTGGGTTGTATGGTGTATCAATGTTTTTATTTTTTATAGTCGAATGCCTACAACAACTACAAAAAAAAATAGGCAGACTGAAAAATAATAGTCCATTAATTGGTATAAAAAAATATGAAGTCTGAGAATGACATACGAAAGGTAGTATTAAGCCGTTTTAGGGAGCTGTTTTCCAGCAAATCACCATTATGCCCTATAACCCACTCTTAACAGGAATGTTCGATTTCAATACATTAGAAGCCCGCAGAAAAATATTTTTAGGCAAACACTTTTAAGTTAATCTCTGGTACAATACACAATCCGCCTATGTTGAAAGAAGTTAACTTTTATGTCCCTAACAATTATACTCGATGGAGATCCCATGCACTCCTATATGCTCCGAAAGCGAGGACTTCTGCCTATCAGAACGCGCCAATAAACAGAGCGACTCAACTGCTTAACGATTCTGCATTATCCATCGACATTTTCAATGTCACCTACAGACAGTTCAGTAACTATCTTTTAACACATGTCACAAAAGAGTAAAACTGCCTCTTTAAACTTTTTTATTTGTAATCTTATCCATGATATATTGGTGTTTTATGTAGAACATGAAAAAATAAATAATGATTTATATATTTTTAAGTATTTCTTCGTCAATTCAAAGAACTAGCTCTTGTGGTTGGTGGAGGAGTAAAAAGAAATATCATTAAGTGTATAATAAAGGATCTGGTAACATGAAAAAATATAAATATGGTTCGAAATGAAGTTACTGCATTTTGTTAATGAAGTCCGGAATTGGATAACAGAAGAATATGCATGAGACGATGAATGAATGTGAATAAGGCGAGAACCCGCTGGTTTTCCCGCAGCTTCTAGAACGGTCGGGACCGCTCCACAAGACGCGCGCCTGTATTAACGCCACGTCTACAGCCGGTTAGTATAGTCCAGTACTCAAATACAACAGTTCTTGCTTGCATGTGCACCAAAACTTTGTAACGCCAGACAAAGCGACCACCAACTAACTCTATTTTTCAAACATCAGATCCCTAGTGAAAATGTCAGCATTATAAATCTTAATAGCCAATAAAAAATGTTTGTTGAGGTGAGTAATTCATTTTACCTTGGCAGAAGTAGGTCCCAACTGTAGTTTTCTTCCCAGTCGAGCTTCCCCGTACACCCAGTCCTTGACAGCCCTTTGTATATCTGGCTTGTCTGGGTCCAGGAGTCTGAACGCAGTAATGTTGGTTCCGCCATACTTGAATTCATCCAGGTCCACACTGTGAAGATCCTGTAAATAATTTATTTTATTGAATTATCAACCAATCAGAACAAATGAACTAAATCAAACACTTGAAAAAAACTTAAACTTTTCTAATTTTAAAAGAAAGACAAACATTCTCGGCTTAGGAATAACCTGACAATATTTGAAAATCTACTACTACTACTACAGTAAACGGAAAATGTTGCGTGTGTTTTGATGGATGACGTGGCCAGCCGAGGAATCGAACACACTACGCCTGGGTGGGACCTAAACGCAATTCCAACTCAGCCACTGACCGGTCAAAAAAACTAATAATTTTATATTTGATAAAAAACATTTTATAATAATCAACTAAGATAAGATGCGTGGCTACTTTATCAGGTACGAGAGTTCCGCTTTTCTGATAAGATACGAGATACATGACTACACATAATCACATTATATAATACACAAAAAAAAACACTTTAAAACTAAACTAGCAGTTTTCATTCGAAAGGTGAATTAATTTCTGATCGTCGCTCTAATTATTTTTCGACAAAAATATAATTTTTTAGGTATAAAGAAAATTGACAGTATTTTGCAGAGATCCTGAGGCAAGTTTTAAATAAATGCTTTCAGCTACACAAAAATCTTGCAATCATAATATGCGATGTTTTTTCACGGATCTGCGGTTGTTATTATTCTAAAATCAATTAAAGTAAAACAAATTATGGCAGCATTCAAAGGTATTTTGGTGTGAAAATTAACAACTTCACAAACCAGCATGACCATTGGCAGGTTAGTTTTGCAAATTGAATGCCCGTTATTTTATAAAACCACTGGTTGTGGTTATTTACAGGGACTCTCAAATTAACAAGGTTCACTTTAGTTTGAGTAAAAAATACGATATTAGATGAAAAATATATTTATGAGAACCAGCGTAATATTGATAATTTATTTGTTTAAATGTTTATTTAAAATAAAATAATTGTGTGTATTGATTGCCTTCACTGTTAAGTTTACCAATATTTTCTATTGAAAACTTTAAAATCGAGGCAGGAATATTGATTTCACTTCTTGCCTCTATAGTTATATAGGCCTCTTTATTGTTCCACCAATCTTCAGTGCCGCTTGTAAATAAAGATGGAGGTGATGATATAGATCGAATATCCAATTCGAGAAAATTAATACCAACGAGAGAAAGGGAGAGAGAGCGAGAGAAGGGGGGCCTTATCAATCTCCTTCAGAGATAAGAAGGCCTATTCAGTGGTTCTAGGCGGTAGTTCATTATGATACCATTCCAGCTTCAAGGGGTGGTAATGTTTCTAATTAAAGTCGGACAAATACCTCAACGCCTACAAAAGAGTTTAAATGCTTTGTTTATCATTACGTTATCAAATTACCTTAATTAAAAGTCTATGTTCCAAACGATGTTTTATTTCAATAAAAATACTACTCTCATTTCAATTTCAGTTATTTTGTTTAGCCCTTTTCAGTCTTTAAACATGGTGTCCGGAAACTAGTAGTATAAAGGGAACACTGGAGAATCATCACACAAAAAAAAATTTTTTGGTCCTGAGCGTTTTGTTATTATTTTAATCATTTTCCTATGTTTACGACAACTTAAGGGATAAAAAAACATTTTAAGCAAGTTATATGCTTCTACGCAGTTTATAAGACAAAAAAGCAGATTTTTCAGAGTTTGAAATAAAAAATACCAACATCGGACTCGATTTACTCGAAAACGAAAGCTCACATAAAAAATACTAAAAAATCGATTCCGATGATTTCGTGATGACACAAAATAGATTCACAAGTTTCCCGCTTGTGGAAAGTTATCACAATTTTCCACAAAGTACGTTAGTTGCACCCGCAATTGGAAACTTTTTAACGTACTCACTAAACTTTTAACGATTTCTGACTTCCAAGCCTTTACATCAAAATAATATTTGTATTTTGTACAACCCTCGAAGAAGTGAATTAATAAATAATAAACAATTCCATTCCCTCAAATGCGGCTACTTAACACCGCCAATTAAATGGATTAATGAATTGGACAACCACAATTAAGAGAGAGATTGAAAATGTAAATCAATTCAATACGGTTTATTTTAATATGTAAAACACCTTCCAGGTATTTCCTGCAAAACAAGCTTGAATAATTTGAACGAAATATTATTTTATTTGTTGAAGTGAAACTTCTTTAGGCGCGTAATGGATTTTCGGGGACGGAGTAAAACCGAGTCAGGATCGACACGAAAATGCGGGTACCCCCACCACCGCTCACCGTTCACTGTCCCTCTCTCACCATATGCGCTTGTTGAGGTGGGGGAGCCGCTCACGAACGTTCTCTCCCGACACGGGACAACAATCGATGCAGTTTTTGCACGATTCATTAAGGATTTAAGTGCTCATGTATATATCTCGCACTTTAGTTACCATAACCCAATTATCACGACATTAGGAAATGATATTCATGAAATTGACAATGAAAATGGCACATGATTGGTAAATTGTCATTGTAATTTCTTTGTAATTTTTAATTGTAATATTGTTATTTATGTAATATTGTATACTTGTGAATAAATTGAAAATTTTTGGAACTATACATTAATCGAACGTCATTCATCTATAAGAAAATATTAGAAAAAGCAAATCCATGCTTCGTCGTTGAATTATTTAACCTCTAATTTTCAAACTAACCTAAGAGAGAAAATAGAGATGATGAAATGAAAATAGAGAGAGAGGAATACTAGAAGTTTCACTTCTGTCTTGCGTAGGCTTGACACACCCACTTTTTATTTTTTATAAATGTCCTGATGGGCTTATACATGATTTTATATTTTAAATGATTTACTGCGCGATACAGAGACAACAAGAGTTTTTGATGTACAAAAAAATACCGAGTACAGATGTACCAGTTTGACTTCAACCATTTTCTTAGTATTAGGTATAAGGTCTATGAAAAAATGGTTATAATCAACGGCAAATAATTAGTCGTAATTCTCAGATTATTATTTATCTAAATCTCACAGAAAAATAAGCTTTAAGCGCGTAAACAGATCGGGGGGAGTGCTACAACTGACCCCGGCCCTGGGCTCAGTTGTACATAATGTATATGATGTCAAGCCACAAAGTGTTTGTTTTTAAGATAATACTTGTTAGAGTTATTCGTTTTGGTACTACTGACGCGTGGTACAATTATCCCAAGTCTCCCCTACATGGTTGTTATAACGTTTCATTTCATATATGTGTACATAATATTTTATTTATTTCGAGTTAGGAGTTAGGAGCTCGTGTTTATGGGAGGAGTATTTACATACAAAAGAAAATATTGCTTAAAAGGCGATGTGTAAACAATATTCAAAGGCTACAAATAAATACAAACGCAATTCAACATACAAATTAACAAAAGCCAGAGTTTATAGTTTTTTGTGTTTATGGGAGGAGTATTTACATACAAAAGAAAATATTGCTTAAAAGGCGATGTGTAAACAATATTCAAAGGCTACAAATAAATACAAACGTAATTCAATATACAAATTAACAAAAGCCAGAGCTTATAGTTTTTTTAAATGCTAGACGGTATAGATTAAGTAACTGTAAATTAAGAGTACAATATAGAGTATCCAATTTCAGGGAGTTAATTTGCTTTTGAATTGTTCATTTTTCAAAGTTTCGGTTAAATCAATTTTGTTTTTGGACAATAATTTATTGTTCCATCTCACACCTAAATACAAATAGTGGTGATGATTCGTGGACATTCTTAGCATTGGGAGGGCTATCAAGCCATTTGATTTGAACCTATTGCTTATGCTTTCTAAGGGGTGAATATTAATGATGAAATATTCTTTATAAATTTGATGTAACGCGTTTTTTTACACAATTCTGTGATATTTGGTACATTAAATTCACGAAATATCTCTAAAGTTGGTAAGTCGTAAGGTTTTCTAACGATAGTTTGATAATTATTCTTTAAATTATTGTTTTTATGGGGTGAAAAGTAACTTTATATGCCCCTCCAATAATTTCATACTGCAATAGGGAATGAATTAATGCATAATAGACAATTTTTATTGTTTTCTTGGTTAATATGTTGTGTATGTTATAGAAGACATAGATAAGTTTTCTTATTCTTTCCGCTGTGAGATTGATATTTATCTATTATGATTCCAAAATATTTAACATTAGATTTATGTTTAAGTTTAGCGCCGTCCGTATTACATGTAATGTCATTTGTATAATTTTTTTGAGTGAATGATTATATCAATTAAAATTTTTAAAACATATTCTTGTAAAGAAAAGAGAATTTAATAATATTTTTCTGTGTTGAGTGATGATAGTTCGCTATTGAATCATTTTTAGAAAACCTTCATGCCTTGGATGGCTGCATTAGTAATCTCGTTCTATGTCTTTTTTCGATAATTATAGCAGTGTCGTCAGCAACGGATATGTGTTTACCATTTGCTAGTGATAGTTTAAAGATTTGACTAAGGTAAATTATAAATAAAATTGGTCCGATGACGGACCCTTGAGGAATTCCATATTCCAAAGTTTTATCTTCACTTAAAACGGGTTGGAACAGAATTTGAACAATCCATCAAATTTCAAAGCTGATTTTCAATTTGCTTTGAAATTTGATGAATTGTTCAAATTCTTTGAAAAAACCCATTCTTTGTGTGTTATTTAATTTTACATTTTGACCTTTTTAAGATATAAAAGAAAATTTTGTAAAAATCAGGAACAAGTTTTTTAATTGCATATGGCATTTAAGTTCATAACACACAATTTACAAGTGAACGATATAAATAAAATTATGAAAATATATTCAATCGTTCTATACGATGCTTCTTAATAATTATATTCCATTATCATTAAGGTATCTCTTTGATACCGGTAAATATATGCTGAAGTATATTTGAGGTAAATTATCTCTAAGTGTAGGACAGCGAGAAATAGATGCATGTGGTAATCATTAAATTTTAATGTTTAAAATTATTCACTCGATCTAGACTGTTGCTTGCGCCTTATCAAATTTAAAGTATCAAATCGAGCAACTAGGCAAAATATAGTATTTTGCAACAATTTCGGGACTAATGGTTAGTAATAAGCACTGAAGTAATAATTTATGGTACTGTCAACTTGTTTTTTGTTGGTAAAATATTTTGCGATATAATTATGGTAAAGTATGGTATGGTAAAATCATGATAATTTGTCAATGGCAGATAAACGTTAATGAATGAATTCATAGCTAATTAATTTATAATACATTAGGCAAGAAATATCATTAAATGCCCTCTACTAGCTAAAACATAAATATTGTTAACTGTATTATTCAAATTATATGACTTTAATTTAGAAAATAGTAGAATTTTCCAACAACGCACCAATCGTAATAAGCAAAATGAAAACAATCGGTTGCCAAAAATCCTTCGTCGTAAAGGCAGAAGTTTGTATTCAGTCCATGCAAACCGATTTGTTTTGTCATGGACAGCGAAATTACATTGCATACTTTTATAATAGTTCTAAGTTTTTTTGATAGCTTTTCCAAGCAATTCCTATTAGGTTATTTGATTAGATGAAGACTGGATATACGGCAAAATAAAAGCCAAATTTTGAACTGTTATGGCGCAATTCCAGTGAGGCAATATTTAGACAACATGTAGCATGCGGAAATGAGGCGTGTTAAACAAGCCTTCAATCGAAAGAATACTAAAAGCAAGTAACTTTGCCGCATGCTAACGTGTTTATTGTTGTTGTTAGGACGCATGCGTCACTTCTCGACGCATAGTCAACGTCTTGAACAATGTTGCCATTATTCAATAGTCAGCGGATCGTTTCGGTACGTATACACAGAGTGGAATATTGAAAAAAAACTAACTTGTTATTGAAAATGTTCATAATTCACCAGAATCGTGGAATAATGAAGTTAGTATTTATAAATACAAGAAGATAAAAAATGATAAGCTAAAGAAGTTTGCTAGTAAATACGCTTGTAACCATCACTATGAGCTTATTTCTTGTAAAAATCACTATGAGCTTATTGACCATCAATCTTCTCCACCACAGCGGATTTCTACTTTTTTTCTTAAATTCACAGCTATTACCAAAAATATGCAACCTTTGCGACTAGCTAAAGATAAGTTGCACCAACATAATGTTGCCTCGATGGAAGACGCATGCGACATACAAGTATAAACGACAAGAAACTTTTAGCATTTCTTTTATCGTGCAGCGTTGTCCCAGTGGTATTGTGTCCTTAGGTAGCTACTGCAGTCCTGCGTCAATCATTTTTTGTAGAGCATTTTATTCAGTTTTGTCTATTAACCTCAGCCTGGTCGTGGAAAACTTATAATAAATCTTATTACAAACAATCACATCTTCATCCATATGTAATATTATAAAAATGCAATTTTGGTTCTGCTTGTGTCATGCGTAAATCTCGTATAATAAACTTTGGAGCTCGGATTTGCTTTGAATTTAGGATTGATTTGATCGAAAAGCTTTTAACTTATTTAGATTTAGATATATCTGTCTTAGCTCCATAAATAATGCTGCAATATTATCAACCAAATTAAAGACATCAGCGAAACTAATTCAATTTAGGTGTTTCTTTTCGAATTATAAAAATATTTAGATTTAAACATCATTTGTCTAATCTCTATTAAGGTAATGACTTTATCTGTGATAACACTGATAACCAAGCAGTGTTTACCTTTTGGTTTAATAATAATATTATAAAGAGAGTTATTTTATGTACTTTAGTTTTGTTTATGTATATCTCTAAATAGTATAAAATAAAGTCGCTATCCACGCCTGTCTGTTTGAGCGCTTAGCTTTGATAAAGTCTTTGTATAGATTATGCTTAGTTCTATACATGGAGACAGTAAATATACCAATAGCAGTCCCAAACTTGTTGCCCAGAGCATGAATCCTGATACTATTGGTTAGTGAGTGTGTTGTTTTGTGTTCCTAGTCGGTACACGGAATTTAATAGTGGCGACGATAGCAAGGCTGTCAATAAAGATGTTAATAAATATGTGTAATACCAGATCATCAGATTCGTCAAACTGACTTAATTATTATATTCATTTGGAATTTTAAGCTCAAAATATTTGTAACTAAATAAATGTGTACTGAACTGATTCTATATTGTTAAAATGTCCATAAAGTATTGTTTTGAAAATATAAACAAACAAAATAAAACATAAAAATCACTGTATGCGTTTTCCATGGATTCGTATAATTTATCATAACAAAAGCCAACAGTAGGTACAATTTGCTAAGTTAACTTGTTTAATCCACACAAAATGAATCACCAAGCAAATAAAGAGCTCGGTGATTGTAACTCCGACGGTAGCAAAAATAATTTAGTGTCCAAAGGTTATCGGAGCTCACGTAAAAATGCATTCGCGTGGTCACAAAACCGGCATAATAAAAGTCAGTGTCCATTAGGCGCAGGAAATGAACAAATCGAAAATTTGCGGTACCGTTCGCAATTCTGCATTTATTTACGGTGGTTATTATTCCGCTGTGTTTCCCGAATTGGAAGAATTTTTGTAAAAAAGCCACGCTGCCAAAACTGAAAACTAATTTTGCAAAGAAATATCATCTCGGAGCGTGCAACGCAAAATACAGCATATGCCCGCCAGAAATATTCGCTTCAATGGTGATTTTTTTCTTGACTAATGACTTGAGTATAAAAATATAATGGTAGTGTTTATATCGTGTTTAATCCATTGGATTTGTTTTCATTGGCCACTTTGGCTAGCGGCCACCGTAGTTCTGTCTGAGCAAACAGGAACATTGCGTTATTATTCGCTTTGGCTGGCGGGCTATCAATCTTGCAGAATGGCCTTTAGAAGATGTGTTGCATTCAGCCGGATAAATGACGAAGAATATCAATTCAGCATCTTGTAGGATTTATAACACCAGCTTTTAAGCGAGAACGGCGATTAATATACTGAAATTTTCAAAAGGAATCACAAATCATAAATGTATATTTTGATAAACGGAGTCCAAAAACAGTTGATTTTAGCGCAAAGGTGGTTTCATCGATTTCGCCAATAATTTAACAAAAAAAAATATCGCAATAAATCTAAGCCATAAAATTTTTCCTTCCCAGAACTTCCTCTTCATCCTTTCCTTAAAAATAAAAGACCCCCCACACAGCATCCCCACAGATGACATAGACTTTTAGAGAAATTATTATTCTCTTTTGTGGAGTTAATAGTTAATAAATTGGTAAGAAATATCCCAGTGAGAATATCATTTTATCCATCATTTGTTAGAAAGATAATAAAACACTTATTAAGCATACAATTTTCGTCTTGACTTCATTGGACTTCATGTAGTACCCTTTTGTTTTCTTTATACTACATTGTGTTTATATAATTGATATAGTTTAACTGCTACTAACCTAATGAACAATACCGCTGCCATTGGTAGAATCACATAATCCTCCTTGAGAGTATCTAATAGGATACTTATGACAACCGAAAAACACTTTGTAAAACCTGTGAACATCTCAGCACAGGTTCTCCTAGTGAAATGTTCACAAAACACTACTACTAAGGCCATTCGTACACGGAGATACTTACAAACGACTAGAGTTTTGTGCGCGTGGTATGCGCATACTATTTTGCTACGCGACGTGTCGACGACGGGTTTGACGACGTACACCACACTGACAGTGCTTGTAGTATGCTACGCTAGTTGCATACGCGTCTACTACTCGTTTGCACGATTTGGATGGTAAATAGATGATGATAGGTGAGAAAATGTTAATGTTTATATAACTATAATTTTCCGGAATACGTAAGAAAGGTTTTAGCAGAGAAGCCGTGTTTTGATGTTTGGTTGTCGATTAGACATCTTTATCATGTAGTTTCTTGTCGGCGACGAACGCCATACAATAAATATATTTATTTAAATGTTTGCATGAACTCATAATTTTGTTTTAGATGATTTTTATGCTACAATAAAATTGTAGAAGAAATAGACTGTCATTATAGCTACAGTCATTTGACATTGTATTAACTCCAGGGCTGCACGTGAAAAAATGATCAAGTTTAGTATAATTTGACTTGTGGTTAAATCACAGTCATGTAGCTTGTAAATATCTCTGTGTATGAAGGGCCTTAACCATTGACATAGTACCTGCAGTTACTGATTATTAACATTATTTATATTACTGGAACTTATTATCTACGTGCCACAGTGGAAATATATATATATCGATAGGTAATTTATCACCTGTCTGAATTCTTCACATAATCTGATACAATTTTGAAAATAAGATTCAAATTTAAAGCTATTTCGAGTTCCAGAGTTTATTAAACCAGAGTTACACAAGACAGACACTCAACTGAAATTAATAAGTTTAATTATAATTGTGACATATTGTTCAACAAAGGTATCCTTTTTTTTTTTGTGAAGGTTATATGAAAGGGAATTTTTGCACATACTTAGAAACATGTGTAACATAGGGTAGTTAATACAATGAAACAAATTTAAAATATATTATTTTACTATTTCTTGAATAAATTGTTTTGCAAGATAGAATTTTACTTTTATAACATCATCTTTTTTATCTTATGTGTATTATATTGTTGGAGAGAGGACATTGTGCTGCCAACTTATGTGTATTATATTGTTGGAGAGAGGCCATTGTGCTGCCAACTTATGTGTATCATATTGTTGGAGAGAGGCCATTGTGTTGTCAACTTATGTGTATTATATTGTTGGAGAGAGGCCATTGTGTTGCCAACTTATGTGTATTATATTGTTGGAGACAGGCCATTGTGTTACCAACTTATGTGTATTATATTGTTGGAGAGAGGCCATTGTGTTGGCAACTTATGTGTATTATATTGTTGGAGAGAGGCCATTGTTCTGCCAACATATGTGTATTATATTGTTGGAGAGAGGCCATTGTTCTGCCAACTTATGTGTATTATATTGTTGGAGAGAGGCCACTGTGTTGCCAACTTATGTGTATTACATTGTTGAAGACAGGCCATTGTGTTGCCAACTTATATGAGAATAAACAGGTATTAGGCAAAATTCTACCTACTATATCAAGTACCCTTTCAATGACTCGAAGAATTCGAGCCTTCGTGAATGGCACACTACAGGTAGTAAAGTAGATATTATTTTAACTGTCTTGACAGGATTTACCGGACACCGAACATACAAACAAATTTATGATTACAAGGTGGTCGAGTCAAATCAGGACTTCGCTACGTTCTGTCAATTTATTACATCATCACCGTATTCTCTATTACATAGTATTCTCTGGTACACGTATCTTGTTATTTTCCATGTATATATTTTCTGTGTTTTACTTTATATTTTTATACTTCTTTACATTTACTAGAAAAAATATTTTTTCTTATAATTATTAATTAAATTTACATTCGGTTTTTACTTCTCGTAGATTTAAAACTTTTTATAAAGTTCGCTTCTTCTTCATTCCTATTTATCTAATTTATTAATATTTTAATTATTAATTTTCTTAATTCAACTAAGTTAAAGTTGTACGACTTGATAAATATTAGTCTGTATAAATTATTAAACTTAGTCTGGTTGCCTAAATTAGGCAAATATTACAGGAGAAGAAACTGTCAGAATCCCTTTAAGCAGATTCATAATATATGATTTACACAAACTTAGTAATTATATAGGAGATATGTACGCTCGGGCATGTTATAACAATATTTTATTTTATTAGGATATGAAAGTGAAGATTACATAATTTGCTTGTTTGATAAGTATTTTTTCTTTACTGTTAATAGAGTTTTCAGGTCTCTCTAATAAAACACTCCTTTGAAATTCACTGAGTTATATTTTACAATAGAACAATCACATGATGATTTAAAACATCTACACTTAAAAAAGGGTCTAACTTCCTTCCCCTGAAGTTCTGAAGGAATCGGGTTTTATGACAGTTGGTAGTGGAAGAAGAAAATTTCTATTAATCATCTGTTTTATTATAAAAAGATAACTCGACATTTTAAAAATAAAGACGGTGATCTTGTAAGCCTTGAGTGAACTCAATTGAAAATTACCTGATTTAGTCAAGTTAAAAACCATCAAAGACTAAGATTTTTAATTACAGAGGGCAGCAATGGATAATACTGCACACTGTTCATAAATTAATTACAGATTTCTCCAAGAGGTATGAAACCTTGTGAAAAGCACTTAACAATGTACATTGATGATAATAATGTATATAAAACAGTTGAAACTCTTCTCAAGAGTGGTTATAGGATTTTTGTTTATATTAACCCCACACAGGAGATAAATGCTGTGTGGAGGGTCTTTTTAAGGAACTTATTACAGTTTTGGGATGGAAATGGTATGAGGGGTGGAAAGAAATTAGAGATCGGTATGTCCAGGAGTAACGGACAATGTTAATGGAATATAGTTGCGTCAACATGCATTGTTATAAAATTATTGAAAAAAAATATCTTTGAATTGTCGAAAGACTTAAATACTATTTATTAATTAATGACAAGGGTGATATTTGGTAATAAGTTAGGTTTTCAAGCGATAGATGGCACCAGTCATAAAGCTTACTCCAGAGTCCGACAGACGTCAGATCAGAGATATAATAGACAAGTAAATAAACTATCGCGAAATTCCACACTAACGGTTAACAAACACAATTTACCGATTGTATTGTTCTATTTCGCATATATAAACTAATCGTTTCTCTGAGCTATTCTGGGAAAACTATTTATGTAGATTAAATAATAATTTAACAATATGTACACATTAACTGGTATCATTTAAAAACACATACTTTTGCAAAAAAATGAATGAGCTATAGCGAAAATAGAATCAGATGGTACCCGGCAAAAATTTTGCGGCGGCACACCAAAAGTTAATCCAAATTTATTTACACGTTGTTTTAAACATTTTTAACTCTTCTGCTGTCGGAATTCTTGAAATGAATTTACTTCAGTATCTAAATCGGTTGATCGTCCTAAGATCTTGGCGTCTCCGAATTCTTATTCCATTCACTTCCACGTCATCAATTTTACCCCGTTCATCCGCTCTACAAGTCTACATCTCAAAACGATCTAAGCCTCGTTTATTTTTCTTTTTCTCACGGCGATGGTGAAAGAAAGCAGGTGGAGGCAAAGTGGGATGCTGGGGTTAAGCCTCTCTTTATAAAACGTGTTTGTTACACTAAAAATGACCTTGCATACTATCGGATGCTCAAATAGCACTACAGTTTCAGTTTTTAACCTTTTTTTTCAAAAAAAAAACTTTTATCAATACAAGCAGCCTTAAAAATGTTACTATTAAAGAGATCAAGCCTTAGATTTTGTTTAAATCTATAAAAATATTACGTAAGCAATAATTTTTTTCCGTTGATGAAGATGCGTAGGAACTGTAAAAGTACTTACCTAAAGGTACGTAAGTATCTTTTCAGATTTTGTCTTTGTTTTAAAATCCCCTTTTGAGTTTTTATTCTTACAAAACAAATAGTGGTCGTTATTGTAATTTGCTCCCTTGCCTTCTTTATGCAAAGAGAGCTTAATATATTTCTTCATATAAAATTACCCTTACAAAGGACGTAGTCAACAAATAGAAGGCACTTAATTTCTTTTCAGAATAAAAGCGTGTTTGAATCATTTAAGAACAAAAAAAGTTGACAAATTTCCCGACAAAGAGTAATGAACACAAAGTTATTTTTCAGAAGGACGCTTTTTCATCCCTAAGATAAAACTCTAATGAGTCCGAAAATAGTTTAATGTTAAGATAGTAAGAAGAATGTTTGAATTTTCTTAGAATAAGAAGATAAAACTCAGCTTACAATAAGCCTGTAGGTAGATAACTTTTGTTAATGTTTGATTTCTTGTAAAAAGCCAGCAGTTTGGTAGGCAGGTTTGGTAGGCATCTCTGCCACAGATCACCCCAAGTGGTTCGCTAAGTTTAGCAGAGATGCCTAAGTTTATCGGGTGGAGTGTGTTCAGCAAGCGCCTGCCCACCAGCTGCGTCGGATGCCAGATCGGGAGAGCCGGATTTGGGGAGACCCCTTTGACTTCTCCACGCCGCAGTGGGGGGGATAAATTCATTCGTCCGTCACTCCTGGACATATTGATTCCTAGATTACTAATCATCTCTTGTACCTGTTACTTTCCCAGAAAATTTTCTACCTCCTTTCCTTAAAAAAACTCTCCAAACAGCATCACAATAGATGAAATAGGCTCTGAGAGAGATTATTTTCCTCAGAGACTTCTGTGTGGGGTTAATATAAATAAAATTTAAAAAAAGGAGTAACGCTATGGTACAAAAAGTAAACTTACCAACGATGTAATAAGATAGCTATGATAATCCGACATCATGCCAATTTGCTGGGCCTGCTTCAAGACATCATATATCCTCTCAGTGGTGCAGTCCAACACGATGTGAGATTCTGCAGAGTTCTTGATCTGTTTTAGAAGAGGTCTGAAAAAATTAACACAAAAGTATTTCAAACAAGAACCAGAATTGAAATATTGCTTGAGGTACGTTTGGGGGAAAGATGATAATAAACAGAAACTTCCCAAACATTCTCATCCTTTTCATCTTCTTCTATCACCACGAAAAAATATGTGGTGATATTCAAATAATTGTCGCTGTGATAAACCCGTCATTTTTGTGTATTTTAAAAAGTGGCAACAAATTGGTATATTTTTTAGTGCGCACCCGGAATGAGACAATAATCTTACTCTTAAATATACCAGACCCCATAGTTAAACCAGGAAACAACTCAATATGAACAGAAGTTCACTGAGGAAGCACTGTCATCGAGGAGACACAAGAAGAAAAATGATCCTGTTAAAAAAATGACAGCATCCTAAGTTCCTGATAAAATAATAGTTATTCAAAATATATAGAGAATACGTATTCTTTTACGAATAGATATCATGACGGTGTGTAACAATATAAGTATGTAGTATCAATATCAGTATTTGTATTAACACGTGTTCCGTCTTCCACATAAAACATTTGCTTTTGGGTGATACTTTGTTACGAACTTTTTAAATTCATTCGTAATAGGCTGGCATTCCCATTTTTAAAAGGAAAACGAATAATTTTAACATATTTTTAATAAATTAACAGTAAGTTTTCTTCGTGTACATGCAGCCGTTGGGAATGAAAAACTCCAATGGATGTAGGAAATGTGAAGAGGATGAAGAGAGTCCAATAATTCGAAAGTTGTTCCCGCCGTGCTGATAACAAAGCTAAGCAAGGTACCTGGGAAAATACATAGTGTTGGTGAACTTTAATAAATCGACCTGGCTACCCCCAAAAGAATGGGAGATAGCGCTATCGGGCCAATGACTTGAATATTCACGGGGACTATCTAAACTGTGTTTTTTTTAAATTATACATTGACTATCGGTGACCTGGTTAGTAATGTGAAATATTCCTGCGTAATGCGTAAATTATTCAAGTTCAATGAACTTTTAATTCGAAATTAAAAGTACTTATCATATCAGAAAAGCTATAAAGTATGTACCAAAATAATTTCAGTTAGTAAAAATATTTATTTATTTTTCGGAATAACTTTATTGAGTAAAACCTCAAATTTTAATATTTAAATATTGAAGACAATATTAGTGATTTCTAAACGAAAATCTGATACAGAAAAATCAGAAAAGGAAACGGTCACATCTGGGACTCGAACCCAGGACCCTTGTCTTTCCGTGACAGTGCTCTACCAACTGGGCTAATGGGACCCTATTCCCCTCGGTCACTTTTAACTGTATCATACTTCGAATAAGAACTACAAACATTGTCTTCATTTTTTCACCGCACATTTTTATTGGCAACTATCTTTATGTATGATCGCAAGATTCAACCCGAACTAAATGCAATCCAGACAGCATCTTTTTAGATAAACCTATCTTATTTTTTTATTTTTAATGTGCGACATCTGTTGACTTTTTCTGCAAGTCTAGAATGAATATCTATTTTTCGGAATAACTTTATTGAGTAAAACCTCAAATTGTAATATTTAAATATTGTAGTTCTTATTCGAAGTATGATACAGTTAAAAGTGACCGAGGGGAATAGGGTCCCATAAGCTCAGTTGGTAGAGCACTGTCACGGAAAGACAAGGGTCCTGGGTTCGAGTCCCAGATGTGACCGTTTCCTTTTCTGATTTTTCTGTTTCAGATTTTCGTTTAGAAATCACTAATATTGTCTTCAATATTTAAAAATATTTATATTCATTGTATGCATTGCCGGGCTAGTCCGTGTGATATTGTTCAAAGTTTGATACAACAAACGCGACTTTACAGCTATTATTTAGTGTAAAATATAAAACAAAACAACAACGACAGAATTATAGAGATAAAATATTGTAATTCCCTTGAGTCAGTTTATCGGAGCACCGATACAAAAAATATTGGGATAATTTTCAGGCAGATTTTTTTTTCCATTTTCCATTGTAACACAATTCTGAGTAATGCGTTAATTGAAAAAATAATGTTTCACAAGGTATCATTAAAAAAAATAAGTCAGCATAAAAGTTGATGAAGTTTAAAAACATTATTTTGGAGTTGTAATGTTTGTTTTGAAGCACAAACCTACGTATTTATTTAAAGAAAAGTTATAATATATTATGCTATTGTGTCATGGGTATAGACTAATAAACATCAATGGTCATGGGGCTTCATATCAATATATTGACAATCGTGGTGAACAACATGCTCGAAGTAAATTTATTTCCGTTCATTTGAATGACGGGAGAGGTCAATACAAAATTGATGAATACGTAATTTATTTGCATGCTAATAAACACAATTCGTGTGTATCAAAATCACATTTCAAAAAATAGAGTTTCACAACAAAACATGTTGTTATGAATCCAGAAGTACTTTTGGATTTTTTTTGTATTTTATTTAGATATAAAATGTAAAATTTTATATCTAGCACAAACCTATTCTAAAACTACTATAATAATATTATATTACCAGCGTACTAATATTTGGATTTTATAACATTGAGACATAATACATGATAAGCTGCAAGACTTTTAGTTTCTTTAACCTTTCCCTTACTGTGCTAAAAAAATCCACGCGTTCCAGTGCTGTGTAGTCAATACACATCTCAAAATAAGCGATTTAATATCGGAAAAACATGAATATTCATAGCTAATCTCTTATGTTTATTATATTTTATATCAAAAGTGTTAATAATTGTAATTTAATTGCTGAAAACATGAAAACACCATCGGCAGATGCTAAAAAACGTGCGAGGAGTCCACATCTAACGACGGTCCGCGACCAACTGGCTGGCGGCTAGGAGTGCTAGCACACAAAAAGCTATGCGGTCGTAGGTATTGATGGTCTAAATAAAAATACAACTGCGGACGTGTGGATTTCTCATGTTCAAGCATAACGAATTAAAGCGGGACATCAATAGCGTGTCATTTCCTCGCACACTCTTCGCGTAGCATTGTCACACGGTTTATTGTATTGGTGTATTTGTTTCCGATTTTTAACAAAACTCTCTGATTTTTAATTGAATTTGAAAACTATGTAAGATTTAATTTTTTGATTCAGTGCATAAATGTATATCGGAGGAATGCCTTAAATCTGAACCCAGAATTAATTATATTTATAGAGTTATTAAAGTCATTAGAAGCAATGCGTAGTAAATACACACCACAGATAAGGAAAGGTTAATATTTACTGGGAGTTCATTGAACATTTTAAAACATTTATAATAAATATTGTTTTGTGTTGCCGGTAAATTTGTCTTAGGAAGCCTAACATCGTTGCAGCTTCTCGTAGGATAGCTCTGGACTGTACTATTAACACTTTTAAACATGTAATCTGCTAACTTTTTATTGTTTCACTTAAATATAATCACTAGTGTATTATGGACTAAACGTTGCCACACGCTTAGAAGATTGAGTTGGCGTTGCATTGTTTTTATCCTAGTATATCTGCTACAGGACAATATAGACCTCAAACCTCTGTTCTGAATTATTTCCACTCTTTTAAATAACGTTTTATTGCTAAAAAAATAACACTCAAATTAAGCGATGGATGTAATGTACTTAAAATATGTTTACGAAATAATTATTATTTTATAAATCCGGATGGCCAAGACTTAGATTTAACAGGAATTGCTTTTTTCTAGTTCATATTTTATTAATTGTGTCAATTTACACTCAAAATTTTGAAAGGGTAGAACTAAAAACAATTTTAAGATTTAATTTAATGACGAATATTTTTTCAGTTTTTAAAATAAAATCAAAAAAAGAAGAGATTTTAATTATGTCCTGAATTATTTAGATTGATTCAATTATTGAATGATATTTACAATATTTCATATTTTAAATCATGGTCTTTTCGATTATATTTATTTAAACGTTGAATAAAACCTTCCACATCATTGATGATATTCCAATATCATTTCCATTCGTGAAAAATTTATTATAAATATTTCTTTTTCTCCATCAATCATTATTCTTTTTTCATAATTTCAGTAATCCATCATCCCTTTTAATATAATGATGAAATGTAGATATAAAGGATAGGAAGAGTGGCTTAAGTAATTAAAAGCAAAACTCTGTTTTAAAGGAGTTAATTTACAGTGTACTCTATTTAAAGTGCTCTTATTTCAATTCTTTCTTCAAACAAGGGTAAGTTGAATATATATCTGAACTGTGTACCCCAAAAAAAAACATTTCAGAATGAGTGGTAATTTTAAAAAAAATGAAGTTTTTATCGAAATCTGTGTAAACAAAAAATAAATCTACTGTCCGGAGCCAATGAGATGATGAGAACCCAAATCGAGGGATGTTATGAGATGGAGATAAATCAGAGAGAGAAGGGATGAAGGACCAGAAAATACTGGTAATACGATATATTTTTTTACATCATAATATTATAAGGATGCCGACAGATTCAGGTTTTAACGGTGGTTACTCATCAGTGTTAAAAATTAATGAAAGCCCTGTTCACTTATTAAAAAACATAATTAATAATAATAATAATAATAATTGGATGACTTGTATAGCGCCGTTTTTGTGCAAAGTCACCTCAAGGGCGCTGTACAAACTTATAATACATTTCTCCATTGATCTATGTTATTACTTTACTATTTATGGAGAAAATATACAGTACAATACCTGGTAGGTCACTTGAGATTAACACTAAATTAACATTATCTAATTGTTTATTGGCGAAATTTAGATACAAGATTTAGGACTTAATTGAAAAATTGAATATAACTGGACTTTCTCTTAGGAATGGTATATTTAATATAAGAGTACGACAGCTTTAAAAGGTAAGTTTTTAGTTTAGACCTGAATTCTGTTGGACTTGTTATGGATCTTAGTTCCGGAGGGAGTTTATTCCAAGCCTTCGGCTCAGATACTCCGAAAGCGCGATCACCAAACTTAGTATTTGGCTTGCGCTTAGGTTCTATCAGTCTGCCTACAGCTGATTATGTTGCTGATCTAAGAGTTGACTGCCTCAGACCAGTGTTTTCCGGGACGCATAGTTCAGAGATGTATGGTGGGGCCATTTCATTGATGGATTTAAACACCATCCAGCACAGTTTGTACTGGATTCTTTCAGGGCACTTGAGCCAGTGAAGGTTACGAAGGTGTTCTGAAATGTGGGAATATTTTGAAACCCCGGTTATGAGCCGTGCTGCTGCATTAAACACTGATTAAAGTCAATTTGATATTTTGGAAGGCTGGCATAAATGCCGTTGCAGTAATCGGGACGTGAGACTACGTAAGAGTTGATAAGTAGTATTGTTGCTTCTGTAGGAAGGTTTCTTCGGACAGACTTGAGTTGTCTTAGGTGAAAAAAACCGGTGCTTGCAATAATTGGTTTGCAAAAAGGCTGCAATAATTGGTTTGTATGTTGACAAATAATTCCAATATTATTTAAGTACGTATAATAAAACATTTGATTAGTTATCCCACATTCTCCAAGCGCCATTTCTTAAGCCCCCACATACTCAATATCTACCGATTTATAACAAACTTTGTCGTAAACTTCTTAAGCTTTTAAGTTCGAAAAAAATTTTTTTGAAGATAATATCCATACATTTGTTTTTCCGAAACATTAATTATATGAAATTCCTTCAATAGAAAAAAATCGCAAAATAAGCTCTGCAAATTATTTAAAACACTTTTGTTCTGTTATTTAATATGTTAAAGGCATGAAAAAATTCACAGTGTATCTTTAAATGCAACATTTGTAAAATGATCAAAGAGAGTTTTGCTATATTTTACACAAGTCGTGTTTTATTAAATATTGTCGTGTTTTAATATAAGCGCGCTCCCTCTAACATTCGTATTTCTATATCTCCCTTTCAAACCATCTTTGAATACTTACTACAGGGCATTAAGGACCACCATTTTATAAGTTCCATCAGAAAATTAACTGTAAAACCAAGATGCAGAAGGACATAGTTAAAACCGTGAACTGTTATATTGTTTTCGGGTACTAATAGGTTAATAGTATCTTGTCAATTCCATAACATACCTATTGTTATATTTTTAATGATAAATTAATGTTTATAAGACAAGATTTTATGCACAGGAAAAAAAATTTAAAACATATAATTATACGTAATAATAGGTCTAATTATTCTTATTGCTTAAAATCATTTGTTATTCTTTGTGCTATGCATAAAACCTTGTCTTATAAACATCAGTTTATCATTAAAAAATAATAATATTTGACAAGTCAAAATATGTCACCAACAAATTTAGATATAATATGTCTCGACGCCATCTAGTAGGAAATTTAGCACTAAAAAGCCTTTCCTACAAAAATTAAGTTGGTTGTTTACAGGTGAAAAAATATAATACGTAGTAATTGTTGATTGAAGTACTAGCACATATTGAATTATTTGGCGTCTTGGAAATAAGCCGACATAGCTCAGTGGTTCAGAGCACCTGACCTGACATCAGAAGGTACGGGTTCAATTCCCATTGGCAGCATTTATTTTTACTCGGGAGATATTTTCAATTTGTATTGATGTTTCGCGAGACTAATTATTGCTTATAAATATTTGTTACACCTATTGTTGGCTATGAAATAAGTGATAAATAAATAAAACTGATTACTTTGTTGGAAACAAGACAAGTTATCTTGGCGCACACTGTACACATATCTCTTAACACTCCCAACTTTCACTCTCGAGGCATCCGTCTTGCATAAATCTCTCCGCCGTGAAGCGTGCATAAATCTACGTCCCTTAAAGCCTCCACTCATTCCGCGTTTTGGCTTTTTGAACTTTCAAGAATGGGAGATTCAAGGGCACTTTCGTGCTTAACGTGTATATACGTTGTGAGGTATAAACGCAGACGTTCCTACACGCCCCCCTCATATAAATCTGCTATGGGACCAAGATGAATGTCGCGAACAAGTTGGTATATTTGTTCAGGAAGTCAGTTCTTTGAAGGATGATACGAAGAAATTTGGACTATAACTTATTCTGTATATTTTTCCAGGGTTTCCGTTATTCTCTTTGAATATTAAGTAGATTCTGATGAAATAATATTCAAATATAAAATGTTACGAAATTACCTTTTCAACGATGGAAATTTTTGACGTATCACAGATTTTTTTCAGATATACCATATATAATGAAATCTCGACGTTCGACTCTCTTAAATGATTAGTTCTGTTATCATTAAAATTACTAACTAACTAACTAACCATCACGCCGTTTCACTGCAGGGGTAGGCAGAGAAGACGGACCGCCAAACAACTCGGTCTTGGCAAACACTTCTTGCCTCATTCACATTCATACATCGTCTCATGCATACTCTTCTATTATTCTGGCTCTTGACATGGCCCGACTACAGTATCTGATTCACTTGATCGTGCCATGTCTTCCTCAAGCGTCCCCGACTTCTGCTACCTTTCGCATCTGCATCATATATCCTCCTTACACTCCTATCTTCGCTCATTCGCTCTACATGCCCAAACCATCTAAGCGTCCCTTTCTTAATCTTACTCATTACGCTTACATCAGCCTTGCACTCTTTGCGGATCTCCACATTCCTCACACGATAAAACATGGTTTTACCACACATACGCCTCAGGGATCTAATTTCAACAGCATTTAATCTACTTTCATCCTTTCTTTGCCAGTTCCATGCCTCACCTCCATACATCAAGGTAGGTACCAGCACTCCGTTGTGGACTGCTAACTTCGCTTCTTTGGACAATTTTTTGTTAGCGCCAACGGCGTTCAGTCCTACATTAACGGAATTACCTGCATTTACCCTTCTTTCAATATCTCTGTCAGCCTTCCCGTCTCTCGTAAACATACTTCCTAAATACACAAACTCATCCGCCTGCTCCAAGTATTCCTCATTCACAATTATATTGCACACTGTTTTCGTACTCTCTCTTTCAAACACCATTACTTTAGACTTACTTACATTCATCATTCACTCATTCTTCATGCATACTTCGTTCATCCTAGACACGAGAACATATAAGATATGGTTAGTTTTATTTTATTTTTATAGAGAGCACAATTACATAATAATAATAATCTAATAATCACACCTAATAACAAACTGACATAGTTAAGGATTATTGAAAATCTGGGTGTATATTTGCTTTTAAAAGCAAGCAATGTTCTTAAGCTTACATATATTGACAAAAGCGAATTTCATTCCCCTCACGATGTAATCTCTGAGAACAAGAATTAAACATCAAATTAGTGCCAGAAGCAACTACATATAATGGAGCATTAAGCATAGTTAAGTGTTGTATTGACGGCCTCCGTTGAAACGGGGTAAGTCTCTTAATTATCAAGCTAGAGGTTGCGGGTTTAAATCCCGGCGTACGCAAATAAATTTTATTTGATTAATTTGCATTATTTCACAAATTACTATATAAATTAAATATGTATAGAGCACGTGAAGATAAGAGTGGAAGATAATCTCAGTGTCGCCATGGTGTAGGTCTACCGTTCAGAATTGAAACGTTGCATAAAATGGCTTTAGCCGTGTTAGGTAATCAGGGCCTCGATTCTCTAAGTCATTCCACTCGACCAACGAGAGAATTATTCGAGTGGAAAGACTTTTGACGTTTGGCGTATGTAAGTATGTACCTTAGAGGAGACTCAAAAATAAGAACGTCGACCAATGTACTTTTACGTTTCTACTTTCGACGGCGATTGCGATTGGCCTGGATTGGAGAATCGATACTTAATGAATAGCCAGGTACTCCCCGCCTTCCTCTTTCTCATCTTTTCCATTTCTCATTACCTAGCCTCACAAAATATCACAATTGGGGATGCCGTTGTCTAACTGGCTCCAGACGGTTGGAAGTAGACAGTTGCGGTTTGTCATAGTATAGTTTGAAAATATTCGGTACGCATTAATTAAAAATACTCGACACTGGCGACATTTGACAGATTAAATTTCCTTTAGTGATTTCAAATAATAATATGACATCATATTTTTTTTATTTTTTCTTTAAATTAGTAAAATGTATGTTATCTATTGGAGTATGTTATTTATAATTTATGTTCCATAAACATTTGCTGTATTCTTTCAATTGCACGTGATTGCGTGCTGTAAAGCTGACCAGAGAGAGGAAACTTTATATTATGGAACGCTTCTGACTAACGTTATGAGTACTATAATAATATCGTAAGATTAATTAAGGTCGTAATATTAATTAAGATCGTAATACAAAACCCACACAGTTAAGTGTTTTATTTGTAATTACATTAATGTGGGAAACGAATTTCATCTCTTATGTCCAGGAGTGACAGACATATGAATATATCGCTCACACTGTGGCGCAAGACGATAGGTCGTGAGACCAGTTGAAGAGCTTAAAAGGCTCCCAAAACCAGCCTCTCCAGATCTGGCACACCACGCAGTTGATGGGCAGACGCATCCTGAACACACCTTACTAGAAACTTAACCCGGACACCCCTGCTATATCATCAAACGTAGCGCCACTTGAGGTAACCTATAGCAGAGGTGTTAGTTATCCAATAAATGGTTTAAGGGGCAGCAGTAACCAAACCATTCCCTCTACACAGCGTTCATCCGTCCCCACCTAGAACACTGCACACCGATCTGGACTCCTTTTTACCAAGCTCACATTAAAAGAATCGAAAGAATTCAAAAAAATAAATTTTAAACACATTTATTATAAACAAAACTTACATTTCTTATATTACACCGATTCTATTAATTACCACAACTTCAACTGCCTTCACACACGACGTTTGATTTTTGACCAAATCTTATTATTTAAAATTCTTAACAATGGCCTCGACTCACCAGAGCTAACCAATTTAATAAATATTCATATTCCAACAAGATCAACACGGCAATCCCATTTGTTTCATTTACCTACATATAGAACTAACTTTAGAAAAAATTCACCAATTCCACGTATATGTGCCCAATACAATACTAAATTTCAAAATATAGACATTTTAAGCAATACACTTCACAAATATCGATTAGAAGTAACACGTACGATCGAAAATTATTACAATAGTATGAATTGTATCCAGAGCATCTCCTATCCTCATCCTAAATTCCTATTCCTCCCCTCCTCACCTATAATATAATTATATATATATATATTTTTTTATGAAATAAAACTCCATCTCCAATCAATTTTAATACAGGAGACTTTTTTGGCTTGACTAAAATTAACATATATATATATATTTATATTTTATGTATAAGCTGTTTGTCTCTACAAATTTTTTTTTTTTTAAAAGCCGTATACCAAATCGGCCTCATGAATTAACCTCCTAAATAATTAAAAACTGGCATTGAATGGATGCAAATTTTTTAGATTTAATGTAGTTGGGTTTACTTTGCTAACCCTACTTATTGCTAATCATATATAAATCTCATGCACTCCCAACAATTGAATTTTGGTGCCTCCTTTGGAATGGAGCCCCAGAAAACTTGAAAAATCAACTAAAGTTAATCGTCATAATAGTCATTTTATTATTTTTTAATTACTTATTTATTTATCAAAATATGATTATTTGAACTCTCCAAAAGCGTTTTAAAAATCTCCGAAAATGAGTATAATAATTATAAACGATTGCACGTAATTTAAAGACTAGAAATAAAAATGAATATGAGAAATTTTATGAGTGAAGATTTTATGAACTTTCATTTCATGGTATGTAAAAATAACAGTCACACTAGTCAGAAAGCTGGGATTAAATTCTCACATTTCCGTATTCACGAATTCACGAATAATATAATATCCAGGTTAAGGTTTCTTTATGTGACACCATACCACGAGCCAGTAAGACCATAGCACAAGAAAATTACATAGGAAAATGTGACCGGGTAGGAAAAAAAGAAAAGCTCAAGTTCTCAAAATGCACATACTATTAGCAACGTAGGAACCATAGTCATCCAAATGATAGACTTGCCCTAACATAAAATCTGGGGAACAGAGCTGGAGGCAAAACGAGGGTTCGAAAGTGCTTTGAATAAGCTGCGAGATCAATCCTAAGTTGACCGCTGAAGAGTGCACAATGAAGTAACCAGATGCACAGAAAAGTAACGTTCGCTAAAGTAAGGCAACGATTTGAAGCGCAGTCCATTGTGGAACTCTTCTGCGCAGTATCTGAATGTTCATTTTTAATCGAACCGCTTCACGACTCTGAAAATGAGTGAGGTCGGTAAATAATAATAATATTATTTTATTCC
Source organism: Hesperophylax consimilis (assembly GCF_061612785.1). Lineage (NCBI taxonomy): Eukaryota > Metazoa > Arthropoda > Insecta > Trichoptera > Limnephilidae > Hesperophylax > Hesperophylax consimilis. Next base: position 8,558,089 of record NC_142846.1, read on the forward strand.
AGGATGTAGGGAGGTTAGTGCGATCCCACACGTCTCATATAGATAAACATAACAGATAATAAGTTTTTTTAATACTTTTGTTTATATGTTTGAGGATAAAAAAAACTATAAATGCTTATTTTGTAAAACTGCATCTTAGTAAATCTATTCTTTTCTAAAGTTGGTATATTGTAAAAAATCCTTAAAAGTTTTAATTTCACGAAGGGTTGGGAGATAAAAAAGGAGAACCTTATAAAAAATAATGAATATTACTCATAAAGATATTAACACAATATAACAGATTAAAAATCAGAACAAAAAATCTCATGAAATCATTAATATTTGCCATAAAGGAAGTTACTTAAATTTAAAGCGCTTTATTTTCGTTCTTTTTTATGCTTATCAGGTCATAGCAGGCTGAAAACACCCGATTACTAAACAAATCGAACATAAAACTGAGCACTTTCAAATTCCTCCCTTCTTGATATTACGTTGGTGTTCACTTGCTCAGTCTATAAAACTTAACACTCGTGTTATTTTTATTATTCGCGCATGTTCAGCGATTGATAAAAAATTCACGCCGTCGTATCCGTGTGTTTTTCGGCTATAAAAGTGTAAAATATCTATGTAGAACCTGTACACCAAGTAGCTTTTGGAAAAGCTAATTAAACACCCGCATTCCAGATTTCTACCGATTTGCAACATATTTCGCTTGAAAAAATAAGTTTTTTTAATTTCATAAAAAATAGTTTGGTGTTTCTGAAGATAATATCTGCACATTTACCTAGCCAAAACGATAATTCTATGAAATTCCCGCATTACAAAAAATATTTTTAATTATAGAAACAATGAGTACACGGTTTACAGAAATGAAACAATATACAGGAATAAGATTCTTCATGTTGGGTACCTATGATGTGTTTCCTTGTAATTTCTGCTAAGTGGTATGTTTATTCCTTAATTACCACGTGACGTGTGTAGTATATAGGTGTTTGTGTGTAATGTATGCGTGAGTGTTTGTGTGTGCGTGTGTCTGTATGTATGCGCATTGAACAGATTAAATTATTGACATAATATCACGTTTGAATTTGGGCAGTGAATCCGAAAAATATTCAATGTAAGAGTTTAGAAAAATATTATTTAGATTATGAAGAGCTGGGTTAATTGGCGAATTAGTTTTATTATAAAGCGAGTGGAATAGCACTGTATGTCGTATACGTCTCAAAGATATGTTAAAATTATTAAGGGACAGAAGTTCGGTACAGTCGATGTTAATGTTTAAAATTCTATGTATAAAAATTGAGTCAGCTACTAATCGTCATTGCTGCAAAGTTTCAAATGTACATTTAAAGTTATTGTTGAATTTGGAGGTAACATATTTTATAAATTTCTTTTGGATACGTTCTATATTATCTATTTAATGTTTATACTGTGGAAATATATATAATATTTATATTTTTTATTTATGAGAAAACATTTTGTTCAGTTATTTAACATGTTACAGGCATGAAAAAATTCAGAATGTATCTTTAAATGAAACTTTTTCAAGAGATTTTTGCACTATTTTTAACGAGTCGTACTTCATTAAAACATTTCATAATTTTCGCTTAATTTTAATCGTTTTTTTTGTATATTAGCGCGCTCTCTCTAACATTCGTATTTACATATCTCCCGATCGAACCATCTTATTCTATTTTACCATGATGATTGGATTTTCTACAAAATAAAAATAAGGCTAATCGCAAGTATTCTTCGTTATAATTCATATCTCTGATCTCATTTATATTCGTATAACATACATTCACATATAATTGAAAGAATACAACTTGTAATTTCATTGACAATATAAATTAAAATCATTTAATGCAAACACTTAAACTACCCAAATTGTCACAGCGAAGAAAATGTAACATTAGCGTACATTTAGACAATCCTGACCCTGTGAGTATGATTATTTATATTGTAATTTTTTTTAATGTGAATACGGCCAAGTTTACCAACTACTCCCAACCGTTTGAGGCCAGTGAAACTACGGCATCCTCAATTGGGGTATGTTGTGATGCTGAAGTTAGTGAGGAAGTGAAAGAAATGGGGAAAAATAAGGTAGGGAAGTACTTGGTTATTCAGATTTGGTAACTAAACATGGCCAAAGCCATTTTGAGCAACTTTTCAATTCTGAATGGTGTTCTTACACCAAGGCAATCTTAAGTCTAAATCTTTAAATCTTAAGAGTCTGAAACGCGCCGCAAGTATAGTATATTTCTTTGTAAATTGATTTTTTTTAAATTAATAAATTGGGATTTGAACCCGCGATCTTCAGTTTGCCAGTCGAGAGCCTTACACCTCGACCACATGAATACAACCCTTGACTATTTACTGCATTTAATCCAGTTGCTTCTCGCACAAAGTTTAAATAGACTTCTTGTTTTCATCGTGCGGGGAATAAAAGTAATGAAAAGAAATTAATTTTAATAACATCCTGTAAAAAGCAAATATATGCGAGAAGCCAACACAACAGCGTTTTCATATTAGATTTCCTTCTATTGGCGACTCGTTCACCAATAGCGGACATGGTGACGTGTGACGTAGCCCGAACTAATTATGTTCCTGACAGCCAAAGCAACCACAACCCATGAGGTGCTTCCGTGTTCGCTCACCACCTTCTCGATTAAATTTCAATATTAAATTATGTGGTAAATTTACCAATAAGTAATTTTGACAGCGTTCTTATTTGATGTAATATGCAATATTTAATATCTCCATAAAATGGTGACTCCGACATAATTATGCATGGAGATCTGAAATAATGTATGTAATCGTTAACTGTATCAGTTTTCTTTTTAAATTTATTTTTCAGACTTTATTTCCGGGTTAAATCTTCCCCACAGAAAAACTAAGCCTCTTACAAATTCCCCCAATAAAAACCTCAATGGCACAAAGACAATTTAACTTTCTTACTCCAAAAATATTCAATAATTTAACGTTAGAAATAAAATCAATAGCCAAATACGACAGTTTCAGGAAAGCGCTCGGGGATTTTTCGATGTGTGATTGTTATAGTGTTAGTAGCCTATTCCAAGTACTCAGATAGAGGTGTATATATTGTTTATATGCGTGAGGATGCGTCATATGGGTGTATGTATACATGTGTTGTTATATGTATATAGGTATGTCTGCTGCTATATACACATGTGTGCTTGCATGCACACATATCAAAAATTATATATATAATTATGTACATTTTTACAATCTAATGCTAATTTACTTCTTTCTCCTTTCTAATTTCTATCTTCTACTTTTTATTAAAATTTTTCCAAAATTTTAGCTTCATCTATAGTTACTAATTTCATATGTTTACACTAGATTTCATATTTCATACAAAGTAATTACACTCAATTGGTCACCATGAAACAGGGAGCCGCCTAGTATGGTGATTCATTATATCTACTTTATGTAAATTTCAAAACAATGTAACATGTATTAAATAAATAAAAAAATAAAAAATAATAATAATTACATTTTGCGTTTCAATTTCTATAAAAGCCCAATGGGTGTTAAAATAATAAATAAAAAATAAATTCGAAAATAAAACATTTACATGACTTTGTATAGTGTTTATATTATGTAGGCAAAATACAAATATTATTTCCTTGACATTGTGAATATTACAGTAATACGTTTAATTAAAATTTATTGATAGTACCCACCCTTTCAATAACACCCCAGATTATTTTGAACCTATTTTAAGCTTGAAACCTTTTTAGATATGGGTAGCTGTTATAAACTACTGAGCCACCAATACAACCTATCAACCCGCCGTGAATAACCATTAGGTTATTTAATAATTTAAAAATTTTTTTTTTCATTGGAAGAGGCTTACATTTTCAAACATATTAAGTGAGAATTCAGTTTTCCAAACGCGTTAAAGAATGTGGTTTTGTAATATACAATGTGAATTTTGATCAAGTATATAAAGCATCTTATAAAAATACGTACAATTTTTTTCGTGCAATCAAAGTGCAGAAAAAAGAATATTTCTAATAAAAATCTCTTCAAATTATTGGTAATCCGGTTAACAACGGGACTGCAGAACGCTTCCTGATAAAGTTTTAGTAAATAAGTTATAACATCGGAAAACGTGTTCATGGATATGCGTTTGTCTATTATATAATGACGAACTGAAAAAAAATTTTGTGAACATAATATGTTCCGAAATCGTGAGAAAACATTGGTATTTTAATAAAAGTTTATCAGGATACCTATTAAAGCATTCGTTAAGGACCTACAATCCAGTTTTTAAACATATTACGAATGATTTGAAGAGACTCTTAATAAAGCAGCAAAATGTTTTATAAGTGAGTTTTCTTCGCGTAGGGTACAATACACAAATAGTTTTTATTATTGTTTAGCCCACCATGCTGGGGTAGAGAGTTCTGATGGACGAAGTTGACAGATTGATTTATTACGTAATACGATTGATTGCAATTGTGTTATGTACTCAATTGGGTATTACAAAGATATGGATTTACGTTGTTGCTATGAAAATTTGGAATTGAAGGGTTGGCGAAGGAAACTTGCGTAGTCCAGTTGTCAATAATTTTGGAAAAACTAATTTTATTATGAAACAACCCATTTTAAATACATATTTTTAATGAAATAAGTGTCTTTCTTATTTTGAACATCATTATTTTTAATTGGATATTACATATTTTAAGGTGCCCTTTCCTATTCCTCATAGTGCTGGGATTTGACCCACCTTTCAATTGGAATTTTAGTGTGGCATGTTGCCACTCCTACGGCCGGTTTTAATGGTGTTTTCTCCCATTTCCTCGCTATTCCGTCAGCCCGCTCACTGCCCTAATTTCAATATGTCGTGGTACCCAGGCAGAGAATTAATTTTAAAAAAATTACAAAGTAATAACAAAGTATTTATACCAACCGCCCAATGACGGTGTTCAACAGTATGTTATTTCAATGATCTGCATAAGAGTAAGTATTTAATATATGTTCCAAACTGTTACTATTAATTATCAATATAAATTACACATCTGCCCTGATGATGGACATTGCAATGCTGTCCGATACGTTGGCTAAAGAAAGAGGTAGCGCAACACGGCATAATATCCCAAAAACAAATCACTATAATACCTTTCTTACTGGAAGAAATCTATTATTGAAATAATAAGTGTATTTTTGACTCACTTCTGTAAATTGGTGTTGGTCATTTGTATTCCCTGTGATTCCATAAAGAATTATGTTTTTTACATTTTTTCTCACGCTACATTTAAGCTACGTTTTTACATTAGCTCCACACAGGAGACCCTGACTAAAATATTTTTTTCCTGGGCCTACGTCGTCTTTGGGGTTGCTATGTGGAGGGTGTTTAAAAACTTTGGCCCCAGTCAAGACATTTCGATTTTTGTTATATTATATTGAAAATCTCTTATCTCAATATTATTCCAATATTTGAGAGTTACACTTTAGCAAAACGTATTTTGTTAAAAAATATATAATCGAATTGATAATTATAAATGATTTATCCGTGAAAATTCTATTTACGCAAAGATTAAAAGAAATGTATATTAAAATAGTGCCATTCCCAAGATGAGTTAATTTTCTGATGTATTTCTTAGCGGTTTCCGCTGATAAATAATATCTTAGAATATTTTCCATCGCCAGAATCTTTGATTTGACTTTCATATCGTCTATCATTAAGTTTTCGTCTTGCTAACCTAATATTAGTGAAAGAATTTTCTCGGAGCGAGATAACTTGGTCGGGTCGTTAAAAAGGCTGCGCCTGAATTTTACGAGGCAATTTTCACTCGGAGCCCCGAATTCTTATCACTTCCCGCTAAAAAGAGCACGCTATTTATGACGCAAACGAATTGAATACACCGCAGAAATTGTTGGTTTAGTCGTTCCTGTCAACTCGGCTAAGTTCTGCGTTAATCGACCGAGCGGTTATTGCTTTATTACAAATCCAACTTGAATGAAAATCCCAAATGACACGGAACGCTGGTAACATAAAACAATTTTAAGGCCATTAAAGAAATTGCAAAGAACGACCTTTTTGTAGCTTTGGGGCGTAAATAATTAATAGGAACGGTGATTTTTAACGATTATTGTTATGGAAGATACCTACTTACACTATAAAAATTATTAGAAATCACTATCTCAAGCTTTATAATGTCATAATTATATGCCATTATGGACATATACTTTTTTCTTTTCAAAAAGTAAATGAAATTATATGGAAAGACTTCCGTGGCAGTAGTTAAGTTCCTTGACTCTGAAAGCAAATTTCGAAAGTGTGAAATAATTTGTAAAATCATATGAATCTAGTTCAGGGGTGCTCAAACGATCGATCGCGATCGACCAGTCGATCGCGAGTGCTTTTTGAGTCGATCTCGAGAAAATTTTCCCATTTTTCATGTCTTCTTTTTTATTATTTATTTGTAGCTTGTAGAATTCAATATATCGCAATCGACTAACTGACGAACATATGTCATCGTGCTTGCGATTAGCACTCGGTAATTACGTACCATCGTATGAAAAGTATGCTGAGGACATGCAGTGCCACGCTTCAACATCCATGTCATTATTTAGTTAAGTTTATAAACTAGAACTCGTTTGTTTTTTGTAAGAACCAATAAACTTGCAATTTTGAATAAATATAAGTTTGTTCATTGACTTTTTAGTGCAGACCTCCACCTACCTTGACTAAAAAATGCATATTGCGAACTAATTTCTGACGTTCCTCCAAATTCTATGTGGATTCGTGGCCATGCAAATATGCAACGTCCCTATATATACACTTATACCTGCGCCACGATACACCTTACCTACATAGACGACAATCCTGCATCACACATACTTGCAGCCTCTCAGAGTCGATCGATCGGAATCTAATAATATTGAGATAGATCGCCAGCAGTTCAAGTTTGAGCACCCCTGATCTAGTTGGTAGTTATTTTAACGGAAGGATATCCCTGACATATCGGGTAAAAAAGGCACCAAAAATGTTGGAACAATATAATATCCAAAATTAGCCGGCTAAAAAGTAGGCAGGGCAAGACTTCATAATTCCCCAAATATAATTCACGAGGATACTATTGATAATTTTGAAATTCTCGGATCAAGTCTAACAATCTTCATTATTACTATTTTTTTTATAAATTCTTTTAATTAACATATTTATTTTTTAGTGACTAGATACTCAGATGCCTCTCAGCTTTAATTTATTTTCCCTTCTATTCCACGCCGACAGGGTTGCAATATTTCCCAGTTTTTTTTTTTTTTTTTTTTTTTTTTTTTTTAATGTATATTTTATTTAGTTATAAGAGTTTACATCTTATACCTAATATATTATTTTCTATGACTACTACAATATTATTTACTTCTTACATACTAAAATTTAGATTTAACAACATTGAGACATAATCCACGAAAAACTGCAAGACTTTTAGCTTCCTCAACAATTACCGGGAGTTCATTGAACATTTTAAAACCTTTATAATAAATATTGTTTTGTGTTTCTGATAAGTGTGTTTTAGGAAGCCTAAAATCGTTGCAGTTTCTCGTAGGATATAAATGAACTGCACTATTAATTCTAACATTCTTTGACATATAGTCAGGTAACATTTTATTTTTTAGCTTATAAATAAACACTAAGGTATTATAAACTAATCGTTGCCACACACTTAAAATATTGAGTTGACGTTGCATGGTTTTTATTCTGGTGTACCTGCTACAACACAGTATTGACCTCATGCCTCTGTTCTGGATTACTTCCATTCTCATAATTTGGGTTTCGTTACTTAGAAATATTACACTTGTACAATAATTTAGATGGGATGCTACAGTGGTATTGTAGACCAATATCCTTGTTTTAATGTCCAATTTTCCTTTTATCCTACTTAAGAAATTAACCTTTTTCGCCATTTTTTTATTTAAAATTTCAAAGTTAGTGTTAAATTTTAACTTGCTATCTATTATGATTCCCAGGTATTTAATTTCTTTTACTTCTTCCATATTTTGATTGAGAATATAGTTGAGAATATCTATGTCATAATTACCCCGACTAACTGGGTAATTGGAACTCTTCGCTACTTCGCCAAAATGTTATCGTGGGATTATGTTATAACAATTTAAAAAAAATAAAATTAATTAAAAATTTAAAAAATAATAACCAAGCTTAATATTTTAAATATTTTAAAATTTAAAAAGCCCTTAGTACCTGAATGCAACAGCATTTTTGGTTGTTTTTTTGCAATCTGAATGATGAATAAAAATAAAGATTTATATTAAATGCAAAGAAACACAATAAAACTGAATCTGTTTGGGCTTCTGCTTCGTAGTGGTTTAATTATTTTGCGATACCGTGCAATTTTGTGGCCATGTTGATGTTGAACTCCATGACGTGCAAGATTCGGTATTGGACGCCGTTTGTTCGTCCTAAAAAATCCAATTTCAGATATCAAATATCCAAAGGATAAGAGATGGGAATACATCAAATGAAATATAAAAATATAATAATTTTTTGAAGGAATGTTGGTATTATCTAACCGCTGTTATTATTTAAAATGTACGAAATCCAGATAAAGTCACCAAAGTATGTGCTCAGAACGCCGGCATAAAGACAACTGTACAAAATGTTATCAACAATTCCAGGGGGAAAACTTTCGGTTGGTTACCTCAGACAGACTTGGGAAAACAAATTCAGGGGTTATCCGCTATCCCCGGAGATGCCTTTCTTGCAATAGACCGAGGCTACCGAACAAGGGCTATACAGGGGTACCCGGGGGTACACTCTAAAGACAAGACATTGTGAGGCTTAAAGGAGGGATACAGTGTAGGGGGAGATGAGGAAGAAGGTAGTTGGAAAGTAGCGTGCTATTTAGATACGGTAACAAAAAATGACACACACCATATCAAACAACATTTCACACTGTACACTCTGAAAAATGTCGGAAATATTTATTGTGTTTTGGTAAAACCCTTCAAGCCAGATTTTTTGTGAATATCACATGTCAGTGGTTTCGTATAAAATAGAATTCGAAGTACAACATATTTTGTTATACGAGTAGTTAAGCGCACTTGAAGTGAAATGACACTAAACTGCGCTATATAAATTCCATGTTATTATTATTATTATTATTAAAGTAATTCTTGTACTTATAACTTATGTAAGCATTTATAACGTTATTTCGAGGAAACCATAGATAAAATTACTCAACACAAAAATCTTTGATAATCAAACATAGAATGGCAATATTTTACAACAAAATTTTGGAAAACAACTAACCACTTTTGTTGGGAAGTGAGAGCTTTATTATAGATTCACGCACAGATGGTAGTGCATAAAGTTTGCGTGGAAGTCCGCAAGATAGAGCCAGTGGCCAGTAGTCGCCAGGGCCAGTGCAAAAACTTTCAGAGAAACTCACTGTTTCAGATTCCAATTAGCCTGCTTCTAGTTAGGTCGACCATCGAGTCACCATTATATTACGCGGAGTAATAATAATAAATCCCTGTTTAATCGAAAAGAACCTTTTATTTATAAACTCCTTCCAAGACGAGTTGGAAACCTGTTTATACTAACACAACAACATTCATATAAATTTCAATATTTTTAATAGTTTTTATGAATTAGTAAATGTTCGTTTTTACTGTCTTTTATTTTGATTTCGTGGCTTGAAGGGTTTTGAACAAACCACTGTCAATATTAAATATATGCAATTTTAGTAAACGACAATTACAAATAATTTTGTCGAAAAAAGTAATAACATTTTTGACTAGGCAAGTACCTACTTACAATATTATGTCAGTGTTGAAAATATTATTCACGCAGTTGACCCTTGTGAATAAGATCAATTGATTGCATATGCAACGTTTTCATTTTATAACAGTTGAACTTTTAATCACTCGGCTGCGGAGACCGTCAGTATTATTTTCAAAATGTAAAAAATAGTTTTGTTGAAAAAAGTAATTACTTTTTTCATTAGGCAGGTACCTACTTACAATATTAAAGTGTTGTACATGTTATTCACGCAGTTGACCCTTGTTAATAAGATTAAGTGATTGCATATGTAATGTTTTCATTTTTTCACAATTGAGAACTGTTGATAATTTGCGCGGTACTCTTAACCCGAAGTTCAACGTTATTAATGATAACGATAATTATTAAACAACGAAAACAAAGTTGGGAAAGTTATTATTTCCGATTAAATAAATATCTTTATCGAAGGTTAGGTTAGGTTATATTATTATTTTATAAATTATGTTTAACTACGTAGTAAGCCAGATCGATTTTTCATATATACATATTTGACTAAGAACAGTTGAAAATAAATCAATTGATGTTGAAATGTGTATTATTTTATGACAGATAAAATGAATTTTTCAAAGCCCAAAAGCTCATAATTGAAGTGCTTTTTTATGAATAATTAAAGGCTTCAACTTTATTGTTTTTGTTGTTACATTAGTTTTACACAGGAGGCTCTAACGAAAAATTCCCTGAGGGCCTATAATATGTTCTTTGTGGGTGCTGTGCGGAGGGCATTTGTAGGGAAAGGAAGAAGAGAACGTTCTGGGAAGGAAAAATATATGAGGGTGGGTGAGAATCGGGGGGTCAATGTGTCCAGGAGTGACGTATGAATCCATCCCTCTCCCCCCATGGGTTGTCCGGCTGGGTCCCTCAACCAATTTCTTCAAATTCCACCCGGCACGAAGGAGGTGCACAAACGCGTCCGCGGCCAAGACCTAGATAAACCTTACGCCATTAACCTGAGCCCCCTGCTCAGTCGCCAAACGTATCGAACCACTTGGGGTGACCTATGGCAGTGGTGTTGGTTATTCAATAAATGGTTCCCGGGGTGGCGGTACACATACCCGCGTCCCAAATTAAAACTGAACATTATCTCCAATAAATAATTTTTTTCTAATTTTAGCACGCCATAATCTAGTTCGAGAGGATTATCTAATTTTCAGCTTAATAAATCATCTACACATATAAAAATGGCTGCTTGTATGTTTGCCCACCATAGACTCAAAAACTGCTAGACTGATTTCGCAGAAAATTTCATAAGTTTGTTCTTATTAGTGTGAGGAGTGCTTAGAGAGTGGTTTAAATGGTACACAAGTCGGGGACACCCGTGGAATTTTAATATTAACAATGTGGTATACAATAGAGAATTGTGGAAATTGGACACACTCGAGGAAGAGGTGGCACGATCTAAAAATATACCTAGTTTTTAGGTACACCAGAGTTCAGAACCTCGAAACATTACTCCAAAACATTCATAACCCCGAGAAATGCCGGTACACGTCAGCTAGTAAGTAATATTAAAAATATATGAAACTCCAATATCCATTTAGATCACCCATAACAATTTGAACGTATTTACAATGACAGCGAAATAACGTGATCATCTTGTGATCCGTGCTAAACCTATAATAATATCTAACTTATCTAATAATAACTATTGCACATTGTTTTTAGCATTGAAAAGATTATAACAACATAGCAGTGTACTTGTTTACTGAAAGTATGTTATGATTTTCCAGAAGTTTAGCGAAATCTCTCAATTGCGTACATAAGACTCGAGAAGCGCGCCAGATACGTTCAGTTTGCATTCAGTTTCTGAAACAAACACATCTCAGAGATAAAACAAATGTAAATAACACTTTTAACAGTTTTGATGTTTGTCAAAAATTATTTTTGTGTTTTGTTTCAAGCGAAGCCATCACTTGATTAAATTAGAATTTGAAATTAATCAATCCATGAAAATTAAAATCTTTTTAATCTGGGTCTTCTAATATGTTTTACAAACTTGTTTTTGTGGCATATAAATAAACTTTTGTGGGCGTTGACACTGTTGACGTTAAATTTTTTTGTGTTGCTTTTGAATCAGTGTTGCTTTAGATTTTGTGTTGACACCAACAGCTTTCTTAAACTTTGATTTAGTTGCTATGCTAAAAATATTTATTGCAGTTTAGTTGCTATGCTTTAATAAATATATATTTTTTAATATAAAATAAGAAAAAATATAATTTAATTTGATTCTTATAGGTACCCAATTACACAAGTCCATCTGTGAAATGATTTTAATAAGCTGAATAACGTTTTTTGTGTTTTATGTTCAAGATCAATTATGAAAGGAAGGGAGTTAATTGAAGCAATATGGATTTTTATGTTTGTGATCTTCGTTAATCATGGATCAACAGCTGACATCGAGTATGTTAAAATCGGTAAGAAACCCAAAATTATATTATCAAATTTATGATTTCTGCAATAACAAAATGTCAAAAACAGCACATTACTTAAGGCGAAGCTTAATGCAAAACCACTATGTTGATTAATCTTTATAACAAATTGGTGTACATTATAAATGCAAAAAAATATGTTTTAGATAAATTGAAGGTTTTTCTATCGCTTTGCTTTAGTAGAATACAAATAAATATATAAATTACTCAATAAAAAATATAAATGCAAACTACTAAAAAAAATATTTTTTCAACAGAAATGTATGAACGCATAAATGAAACAACTTATAAAAAATACAGTATTATAGCCAAGATTATCTGTGACAGTTTCATTTGATTAACATTTTTGCTTTCTTATAAAATTATTTACAAAAGAAATCGAGCGTTTCTAGACTCCGTTTGTCAAGTGATTTTAATGCCTGTTACCTACGAGGTAAACCAAGAAAATACACATTTTTGGCTTTTAGCTTCCTCTTAAAAGTAATATAAAACATTGTGAACCAATTTAAAAAAAATTGTATGGAAAAATAACATTTCGTGAAAACATCCATATCATGTGTGGCTCTTAAAATTGTCTTATCAATATAATCATTATTTAAAAAAATTGTATCGCTGTTTACTATTATGATATCTTTTGCATTTTAATAATAAAATCAAATTTTGTAGGTTATTATAGCGTAACTGAGTGAAATTTTTCCTCAATTATGCTGAATGCCATTAATTTTATGACTAACAATCCAATGATATGCATCCATTGATTAAGCATATAGTTGACGTGTTCAAGTAACTTTTAATTACTCATATTATGCACAAGTGTACTGAAATATACGTACCACGTATATTTCTAACTGAAAACCGTACTCCACTTAAATGTATTTTTCCTTGCACAAAATTAAACACTTCCTTTGCACAAAGTTATTACACTTACCGGGCAAAATTTTTTTTCAATTGACGACCTGAAGAAATTAGAAACATTAATGATAACATTCAAATAATAAACACTGTGAAAAAATATTTTAAAGACAAACTTACAAAAAAAAAATGTTTTTAATTGAATTAATCTTAAGAATAACTCACTTCAAATAAGTTTAAAATCATTTTATTTTTAATTACTTACTTATTGTAATAAAACAATGTACACTCCTCTTCCAGCCACAAGCTAATGCTTCTATGGAAGAGGGGTCTTGAAATATTTGATCATATATTGTAACAAATAAACAAAAATGTACTTATATAATAAATATTTAAAAAAAAATTCAATAACGTTGAACAGATGATTGGTTTTATAAAATTTCAATAACAAACAATATAAATATTTTGGTCCGAGTTAACAATTTATTTTCACAGCTAAGCTTGTTTAAAGACAAACGTAATGGGTTTCCCGCAAAATTTTCTTTGATATATTGCGGAATCTACTCTGACTTTGACCTCGGTTCATTTTTATATTGAAGGTCAGCATTTAATACACAAACAAAGATAAGTGTGTTGTGGATGTATCCATGTGATGATATTAAGCTTAATTTTCCCTCACTTGATGGAATTGACTTAACATTTTAATGTCCTGAACTTCTTTCTTTAACGTTATACCTATTATCAATTTATTTGGCTTTTTTAAGGGCCGATGAGTCGAAAAGTTATACTGGCGAAATTAGTTTTCTGTCCAAACGATACAGATCACACGTCTTAAGTTAGCTAATGGGTTAAGGTCAACTATTATTATGATCCTATTAGGATAGTATATTATAAAATAAGTTCTTTGTATTCACAGTTCCTCAGTAGAGATTCATGTTACGAGTCAGACTGTAGGTTTTATGTTAGTGTTATGTATATTTATGCGGTTGTCAAAATTTTTATAATTTGACCATTTTCATATTTTCTTATCCGAGTTTTGATGTTGTTTTGAAACTTGTTTATCTCCATGGTTTTTATAAATTTCGCTTGGAAGGGTATTAAATATTTTTGTAGCATTGGAAGTTCAGAAAGGTTACACGAACAGAAAGGTCACAGGAGTCTGAGATCTAAATACTGATATGAAGAAAGGTCTCCAGAATAGAAATTTCATAAGTGTCTGACATCTATAGATACCAATATGAAGTCACTTGAACAGAAAGTTCAAAAGAGTCTGAGATCTACAGATACCGATACAAAGAAAGGTCACCCGAACAGAAAGGTCACCCGAACAGAAAGGTTACCCGATCAGAAAGTTCATAGGTGTCTGAGATCTATAGATACCGATTTAAAGAAAACTAATATGGCCAATTAACATAAGGTTCTCCATGACCTAAAAATGGATCATTTCCACTTTTTTTTTAATACTCGAAAAAAATTGAGAAAAATTACGATTTTTGTTGTTGTTGTTGATTATTAGGAAAAAAAATTCAATATCGATTTAAAACTTACAATCTTCGAATTGCCCTTAAAACGACACGTTCATTTTTATTCGTGAAATCGGGGCGGCAACGACGCCGTGCCGCGCGACGTCGGCGACAGCCGTCTTACCAGACATTGGTGTTGACGTTGTAGACAGTTGGAACCGTTTCAGAATGCTCGGTTTTAGAACGTTTTTCAAATCATTAATTATGAAAGTTAATATTAAAATGACTTATTTTATGGACGATAATCATATTCCGAAAAATTCATTATAATTCTTCCACACATTATTAACGATATTCATAGTTTTTGAAAATAGCCTATTGTTTAAGTTAAAGCCGATGAGAAGATCGGGATAGAAAGATCGAGAAACATTACCAGTTTTGTTTTTCAGGTGGTATATTCGATTCCGAGGTGGGATCGGCTCAGGAACTGGCATTTAATATTGCAATCGACTTCAGCAATTCTGATCAAGGAAATCTACCTGGACGAATGTTAGTGGCTAGAACAGAAAGAATCTCACAGCTGGATAGCTTTGGAGTCTCGAAAGCTATTTGCAAAATGATTAAGGTACGAATAAAAATCAATCTATAAACCCCAAATATTTCCAAATTAAAAGTGATGTTTCTTTTGTACTTTGACGGCCCACTTTGACGGCCTCCGTAATCGAGGGGTAAGTCTCTCGACTAGCAAGTTGGAGGTCGCGGGTTCAAATCCCAGCGGGCGCAAGTAAATTTTATTTGATTAATTTAAGTATTTCACAATAACTCATTTGGAATAATTTATAGAATATTTGCGGCATGTTCCATAGTGGAAGATACTCTCAGTACCTCCCTGGTTCAAAACCGCCATTCAAAATTGAAACAATACTTGAAATGGCTTTGGCCGTGTTTGGTAATCAATTCTAAATAGCCAGGTACTTCCCCAACTTCCTCTTTCGCATCACCTTCACCTTTTTTGCATCGTAAAACGTAGTCTAATAATTATGAATAAAGAAACTTAAGTGATAAATATTATGGCTTAATATAATTTCATGTAGACCAACAAATGCTGATTCTGAATACATAAGTTTTAATACATATAATTAATAAATCGTCATTTAAAAACGAGAGACACTCAAACGTCCTGTGATTAGTTGGAAATTTCTGACATGACTTAAACCGCTACCTCGTGGGTTAGTCGTCCGGGTGCATTGAGAATGGGAACAATGTTAAGTTGCGCTGTGTATACTCGCATACCCGTCACAACTTGGTTAATAAAATAATAACTAAATACTTACTAAGAATTCATGTTTTTTAGAAATTTCCCTAAATATTAAAATTGGTTCTTTTCATACCGATCCAAGTGGGATTGACTTGACTGTGAACCGACATAACCGAGGTACGTATGACGTCATGCGTAACAAGTCAGATTTTCATCATTTTGGCGAGCTTTGAAAAATACAAGCTTTAAAAAAAAAAATAATTATCTATGAAATCGACATTTAAAAAAAAACATTAAATTTAAGTAAGAAATTAAAAATTCCATTGACTAAATTATGAATTATAATAAATGAATAATAAGTACCAACAACAAACAGAAATATGGGAGATTCTTAGGAGAATTTTGATTCTGATTCGAACGCCATTAGTGATAGAAAGGAATAATAGTAAAAATTTTATTTGTAGGATGGCGTTGTAGGTATCTTCGATCCAACTGTAGGACCTGCATCAAGACAAGTACAATCCATATGCGCATCCAAAGGTATTCCGTACATCAAGACAAGAGTGGACCATTACCAGGATAAAACTGATAATCTGATCAACGTGTACCCTAATCCAGCAATTCTTTCAAAGGTACTGTACAATTCTTATCATTATCCTTCTGTCAGCACAGTGGTTCATATTCATATTATTGGATATCTTTCAGATTTGGACTCCATGAGGGCGGTATATACATCAAGTCTTTCATCTATCTAGTTACCATTTATTGAATAACCGACAGTTTTACCATAAGTCACGCCAAGTGTTTCGCTGTGTTTGGTGATTTAACAGGGTTGCTGGGTTCATCGGGTGAGGTATGTTCAGCCCACCAGCTGCGTAGCGTACCAGATTAGAATTATTACAGATTAGAATTTACAGGCTGTTTTGGGGAGACTTTTGACCTCTCCAACTGATATTTCTTGGCCAACCGCCTTGCATCGCAGTGGGCGGGATATATTCATAATTCCGTCACTCCTGAACATACTTATCCCTAGATTCTTTAAAAAGACTCTCCACACAATATCCCTAAAGATGAAATATAAATAAATATTTTCTTTAGGGCCTCCTGTCTGGGGTTAATGTAAAAAAAAAACATGAAAACCCGAGATAAACTCCAAACACCCGACCCATGTAAGGGTATTTTGAGGATTTGCCATATATAATATTACGCAGATTCATATCGTCGTGAAATAAATTGTCCAGAAGATCGAAACATACCTAAAACATTAATTTGTGGTATGTATTGTTGTCCATAGAAGCGGTGTTATTGACCAAATAAACGAACATTGTAAATGAACAGTACTCAGAGAAAATTATTACAAATCAATATTTCAATAGCTTCTATCTTCACTGTTAATGTTTGTTTTGGTGTCAAGTTTGAGATTTATCAATTATTCAGAGGAATACTCAACAAAATATTTATGAATACCCACTGCTATTTAATTTAGAAAATTTATTCAAATCAACTTAATTTTGGCATCGCATAATGGGCAGACCCAGTAGGCGCGTTTCATGGCGTCAGAAATCCGTAGGCGCGGAGTAACAGAAATTGCCACGTACTATAATGTATCTCAATGAACTAGGCGAAGAACTGTACTTAAATTGGATAAGTTGAGTTGCGAATTGGAGCATAAAAATAATACGCGTAATATCCGACAACTGCACTTAGTGTCAATCGTTTAATTGCACCAAGGACGTTTAAAAACAGTGTTTCATTTCAGTGAAACATAATCTTCATTTTAAACAATTGACCCGTTACTTAGCACGATAGCATAAGGTCGGAATAGTGAGAAACTTATTTATTTATAAACGTTTCTAGCTATAGAGAAACAATAGGGCGTGCTGGTTTTACGTCTACAAGATGGCGCTTCTTTAAAAAAAACATGTTTGTCCAACAGATGGAGCTGTTTGTCAAAAAATGCATGCTTTCACCTTTCACAGGTTACATATTATGTACAAGTACTCGTATTATATAGGTATTAAAAATACACGCGTATTCGAATTCAACGTTGCGTCAAAATTTTAAAGCGATTGGTGAAGAACAAGAACATTTACAATTGTATTTATATATATTACCACAAAATATTAAAACTTGGTTTAACTAAACCAAGGCTAAATCGGCGCGCAGGAACTTAATAAGTATGACGTAATGTTAAAAAAATCACACATTCAAGATAACTACAACATATAATAATAAATAAAAAAAATAATAACATAAACCAGGATCTGCCGCTTCCTTGGCATTCATACAATTTTTATTACAACACGCGTTTTTCCAACCTGATTAATTATTTGTAATCCCTCGGTACATATTTATTCCTGTAACATTTGTTTTATTTAGCTAATTGATGATCGAATCAAAACTACCTCAATTTACAGCTAAATGGTGTTAGGATTGCATTAACTTTTTTATGGAATATTTTATGAATTATTTGAATGAATGTTTTTTTGTTGCAGGTATACGCTGATTTAGCAGAGGCGATGGAGTGGAAGCATTTCACCATTTTATATGAAAACATTCAAAGTTTAACCACACTTAATGGATTATTCAAGAATAATTATGATGATAAACGAAAGATTACGTTCAAACAGTTCGACTATGGGACAGGAAATTATCGGTAGGTAACGAATGTGACTTAATATAAGTACAGTATAGTGATACTAATACCGGTGGGAGTGGGTTTTCGGCATATCCTTGCGCAAGTTAGCTCAGTTTTAAGTACATCTATTTGAATTTAGATTTGGTTTTCTCGATTGAATGAATGAATGAGAATGAATTAATAAATGAATGAATGAATGAAGGAATGCATGAATGAATGAAGGCATGAAGCATGAATGAATGAATGAATGAATGAATGAATGAATGAATGAATGAATGAATGAATGAATGAATGAATGAATGAATGAATGAATGACTGAATTAATTAATTACTTAATTCAAAATGAATTGAATGAAATGGATCTTGGAAGTGGAAATTAACCCACTTCCCTTAATACAAGAGAAATGAAACTCGGCCATAGACATATGAATATTAGTAGACCTGCCCTAAGTGATTAAAAGCGTACTATCCCCACTCCCCCTACCGGTTCCATTGGAGCCGGCTGTGCTCGCGTATGGCCTCAAGTGAAATTTGATAACGTGACGTCATCATTCTTGTGCGAACTATGGTCGAGGCATCATCGGTTCATTTTACGAAATAACACGGCAAAATGTTGACTTGTACTATGAAAACTTGTAAAAATAGATGTGAAAAATAGAATAAACCCAATTGTCGTATTACATTCCATATATAAGCATTATTTTACTTTATTTTAAGCATATTCACATCGTATAATATGAATCAGTTGTTACTATCACACCGAGAAACGTCTGGACGCGAAACACAAAGCTGGTTGGTTGCTGGGAAGTAAATTATGAACATTTATAAAAGTGTCTTAACTAAATACTTAAACGAAATATTCGACTTTGAAAAAAGAACCGAATTTTTTTGCCGAATTTGGACTTCGCAAATTTGTTCATAACGTGGCGAGTAATTTGCGCTCCCATGTAAAAATGTCTATTCATTCAAAAGCAGATTTTACTTTTAAGAAGTAAATGGTGATATTATAATGCGAGATGCCTATTTACTGTCAGATTGATTTATTGACGAATCACAGTCAGCTTCACTCCCTTCGTTCTTCAACAGTTGATTTTACCCCTCGCCATTATCTTCTCGTCTATTTATTCCTATGTCTGTGAACTCGGCAGATAGCATCGCTATCTTGAAAGTTCTATCCTCAGTCAATCCAAAAAAATATATTATAAAATGCATTTACTATTAAAAACAGATGTATTAAACCCAGTAAGAAAAACATTATTTTTTAACTGTTTTTTCTTACTTTTGTATCAAACATGAAAATTATTTTTTGACTAAATACTCGATTTCATTGTTTATCTATTGCGTGGGGGATTATGAAAATGATGATGATGTATTCTTAACCTTGACCCTTCATCATCAATATTCCGAATACACTTGTTAATGTTCTAGATATTTTCGTATTACAGGCATATTCTGCAAAACGCCAAAGCGTCAGGAGAGACCAACTTTATTCTAGATTGTTCTACAACTGAGAAGATTTATGAGGTTCTTCTTCAAGCCCAGCAAATAGGCTTGCTGATAGACAAGTACAGTTTTATCATAACATCTCCAGACTTGCACACAATGGACCTTGAAGCTTTCATGCACGGAGGGGCTAACATAACCGGTAAGTTATGGTGATTTTAAACCTAATTTTGCATTTAGCCATCAAAGCAATACCTATCGATAACCTTATAGTTTCGTATCGAAGAAATATATTTACCCAAATATACCTTAGAAGTAGGCATATTCTTATTTTCTTACAACAGGCTTATACCTACAAACTATCATGTTTACATTTGCTTTTTGCTTGCTTTTATATGTCTAATGATGAAGGTTATATTATTGCTTTACTGTTCTATATTTATAATCTTCACAATATTTTTTATACAAACTTTGTAAAATATTTATGTAAAATGGCAGACCGAACGCCCTCGATTTAACAGGCCACGACAACCTGTCAAACGCTCTATATTTTGTTAACAATACTGCCAATAATTATTTCGTTAACTTTCTAATTCAAAGGCCTCATACACTATGTGTCGTATGATATCATGTTACTGCTGCCACTACCTAGTATGTACATATAAACTTTACATTTCTTTTTAACTAATTTACGTTTGTATACCTTAAGAGTAGGCATATAATTATTTAATGCATTTACTTGCTGTTATAATATGTCAAATGGATATGGTTATATGTATTTTTACTGTTACTATTGTGAATTTACAACCTTCAGAATATTATTTTTTCTATGAACTATGTATGTAAAAGCCCATTGGGCGTATAAATAATTAAATAAATATAATCTGACTGCCCGAATTTAGTGAGACTGTAGTATCTTCAATTGGAGTGTGTAGTGAGGCATAAACGAGTGTGCGGGAGATGAGGAAGAGGCGGGTTGGCAAGCAGTTGGCTATTCACATCTTGTCATACGCAACTACGACCATTTCGAAGCATCGCTTCGATTCTGTACCCTTTTACTTTACTTATATTTACTTTAATCATTATCTAGCTAATTCATTTACTTACTTACTATTTATTATATTGTTATTAATATTATTTACGTACCTGTCGGTTATTATTTGCCTATTTTTATTTAGTTATTTTATTTTTTCTTATAATTTATTATTCATACTATCCATGTTGTAATTGTTAATATGGTTACCCTATGCTTGTGTCTGATAAGCCAGCACAGGTACCTTGTACTTGAGTTAACAGAAGAATATTATTGTTGCCAACTTACTTACCGATGCTTCTTTTGTTGACATTTTTGTTTTTATTTTTCGTACATTTGTTACTAAAATTTTGTTTATTTTTGTCTACCGGTCTCGAAACGACCGTGTCATAAACTTTTGTTTTTTGGGTTTAAATTTAATGTTATAACTATATTAAGTTTACATATATGTATTTTTAAATGATGTAATTGTAAAGCTGCACATCTTGATACAGGAATGCCCTAGTGAGATGTGCACAGTATGTTTTTTATGTTAAAAACTGTTTTTTGAATAAATAAATAAAAAATATTTCACTAGGGCGATACTGAGAGTAGTTACTACTCTTGAATATATCGCAAAAATTTCGCGGGGATTCTAACCTGCAACCTTTGGATTTGTAGGCGATGTTCGGATTGTTATAATTCAACAAATTTTATTATCATAATTACCTTCAAGGGACCTTATAAAATATTTTGCCAATTAAAAACCTTTGCTTAACATCATCAAAATGCAACGGTAAGGATATAAAATATTCCGTCCCCATAAATTGAAGTTTGAATGTCCGTTTTTTTACATAAACTCCACACAGGAGGCCTCGAGGTCCCGTTTACATGTGACAAATGTCAACCGTGTACGAATACGATGTTTTACGAGTATAATATATGCATCAATATTGTGCTGACTTTTATATAATGTATTGTTATGTAAGACTGTCCCTCATGCGGAGATCACTGGAGTCCTAAATTATATACGAAGTATTATACGACTCGTTTTTCTTATTTACAGGAATACGTTTAACAGATCCCGAAAACCAAGCTTTGGTAGCAACAATGGAGTTTTGGAACTCCAGCAATAGAACCACGGAATCTGATAACCTGGACGCTGATAAGATAACTACTGATGTGGCCATGATTATGGATGCCGTGTTTGTCTTTGCATCGGGTTTGACGGATATCAACACAAAGGGGCGAAAGTCAATCGATTGCGAACAAGATGGAATATTCGAACAGGGTATGGAAATCACAGAAAAAATTAAAATTGTAAGCATAGTAAATATTTTTTAATTTCAAATATGTATGGAGGTGAGGCAAGAATCTGACAGAGGGTGAATAAATGCTGCTGTAGAAATGATATCTTTGATCTCTTGGTAAAATTTGTACCAAATATTTTTTTGCATGATGTTAACAATTTATTCATTACTGAGCAAGCAACCGATATATTTAACATCTTTTTTGTCTTCTCTGGACTAGAAAAAATAGCTTGAGGTATCATGTAAGTAAGTTGAAAACATCGGTCAGATTTAAAGTTTTTTTAGAAATATTCCTGCTTGATATTCTTCGTTTAGTTTTCTTTCTTATTATAATATATTTTTTTTAAATTAGACAAACGCATTAAAAAGGTTATTGTCACTTTACTTTTTTGTATTATATTGATCTATATATTTTTTTTAAAGTCAAACGTTGATCGAGTGAACTATTTTCAATATTTTCGGGAGCGTTGTTGAAAAACTTTAAAAGGCAAACAGTTTTTACGGCCGTAGGGCTTTTACTGTGGTATAATTTTGACATGATGAATATAGAACATGACAAAGAAATAATAAAAATAAAATTATAATAAACAAAAAATAAAACATACATGAAATAAAAAAAAAAAACAAGAAACGACAATTTAAAAAAAAAGTGATCAATTCAGATTTGCAAAGAGACAACCAAATGGTCAAGAATAGGGTTGGAATATGTTATTAATATGATTCACAAAATTCACCAAGTTAAAATTAATCATATCAATATCATCTAAGTATTGATATCCCAAAGTTTTTAATATATGATTTTAATTTTTAAAGATATTTACAAATGATTATGACAAAAAAGGTTTTGAAGCTACGATATTTAAATTTTTCTCATTGAAATAAAGATAACAGATTGCAAAAAGATGTCTCTATTCTCATTTTTATTTATTAACGGAGCGATATTAGTACTACCTATCTGTTTAATGGAACCATTTCCTTTTTGTTTCATGTACAATGTGAATCAAATTTACTTCTTCTAAATTCCAACTCTAAACGAAGGGCTTAATTAAAGGACCAAGGCGTATTTCTGTTACTATTATATTGGAATTGTTTTTACAATAAAAATGATTGACTTATTATAACAGTGCTAAAATTTAACTATTATATTTTTTACAGACTCCTAAACTAGGCCTAACTGGTTTGAGTAGATTTGATGAATCCGGTTTTAGGACTGATTTTGGTCTGAACGTCATCGAGTTCTCATCTTCTGGCAATCAAAAGGTAAACAACCGGGTAAATTTTATTGGAAGATTAAATATTTACTTATTAATAATATAATTGACGCATAAATAAGAGAATAACCCAGAGTTAAACAAAGATAATAATTATTATTAATTTAAGACGATGATGATGAGGAATTGTTTATACTTCTAGGTGTGATATTACCGAGAATTCAATTTATTCGTTATTTATACCTAAAAAACGACATGAAAATATTAATGTACAACGAACAGTTTTGTATGTCTTGCTAGATGTTCTCATGACTGGGATTCTGTAACAATTACTTTACTGTTTCATCTTCAGAAAACATGACATCATTATTTTATTCAAACCTCTAGTAACCGTATTACTTGTTATTTATTGCCTGTATTAAAAAATTGAAACATTTAATTTTTCAAAAATGGTC
Source organism: Hesperophylax consimilis (assembly GCF_061612785.1). Taxonomy (NCBI): domain Eukaryota; kingdom Metazoa; phylum Arthropoda; class Insecta; order Trichoptera; family Limnephilidae; genus Hesperophylax; species Hesperophylax consimilis. Next base: position 8,581,971 of record NC_142846.1, read on the forward strand.
TGTGATAAGCCAGATGTTTTCGTTCAATTTTTAAATTTCAAATTATTTGAATACCGTAAGTTAATATTATTTGAAAATTGGTAGCTTCACGGCTAGGCATACTGCAAAAGTGTGATTTTGTGTACGAATAAAACTTTATTTGTATTTAAAAGAAGTTACATATATGAATAATAATACAGACCTAACCTGAAAAGGGTTGTTGTGAGATAAGAAAATAAATATTGAATCGACTGAGATAATTCGAATGAGACCACACAAAACAATGTATGTTTTTCATTACTTTTACATTGAATCAAATGTTACAAATATTATTCTTGTGCCCAATAATTTCAATTCGGAGATGACCTATTACAAAAAAAGCTTGGTGTCCAATAACTCTTTATTTAGAAGACTTGTTTGATTTTCAGATTGGAACATGGGACTCCATCTCTCAAAAGATCAATTTGACTACGAGCTCTGTATCACCCACACTTATTAAAGGAGTCACTGAGAAAAAGAAATTCATTGTTACGATATCTCCTGTAAGTTATAATTTGGTAAAAATACAATCTTTAAAAATTTGTATAATTGAGTAAAAGTCGCAACCTGTGTATGCGCGATCCGATTTTTTTTCTTCTTCTTAAGTCTCTTTATCTTTATAAAATAAAAATGCGAAAATTCCAAGGGTGCGAATAACCTGACAATAATAACGGATTTCCTACTTCTGCCATCATTATTAGCCAAGTATTGATTATTCAATGATTGAGGGCAGATAATGGCAAGCAGATGATAAATCTCACTATACTTTGTGGGAAAACAACTCTTTGGACCGTTCGACAAACCAACCTTTATTTGTCAAACGTGTATATTATAATAATAATTTTATCTAAGATTTTAATGTTTTTTTACTTTATATCTGTTTATTACTATATTTTATTATTGAAGTATTTTATGTATGACTACCACAACACGGAAATTAGCCTAGTGTGATAGTCAAAAGAAAATATTCTACATCATCGTGTAAATATTTATTAAATAAAATCAATAAAATAAAAAAATAAAATAAGAATAAAATAAATTTGGTTTTTAATACCACTTCATAATATAAATAATTAAAATCAACTGGTTTCGGTTGTAGATTGAAGAGAGGGGAATATGTTTAAAATTTTGCTATATGACAAGCATATTTTTTTATTTAGTAATTGTGTTTATTTATTTTTAGGGATTTTTTAATTTATTTCCACAGCTCTTAGATTGTAGACGTAAACATATCCCATTTCGTTTTCGTCACCCTCGTTTGAACATTTCTTACAGTTTGCTTGTTAGAATGGCTTAAATTACTTTATTTATCCTTTGATTGTATATGTAATTTGTATCTAATAAAAACTTTAGGAGAAAAAAGATAGATTAATAATATTTTTTTAGTATCATCATCCCTACGCAATGATGAAGGAATCTGCCATTGAATTGCACGGAAACGATCGCTTTGAAGGTTTCGGGATTGACATGATTAAAAAGTTGTCCCAGATGCTAGACTTCGAGTACGAATTGAATATTCAGAAGGATGGGAGATATGGACATTTCGACAAACAAACAAACGAGTGGAATGGAATGATCGGGTCAATCATAAACTGGGTAAGAAAAAAATTAATAAAGTCACTTTAGTTGTTTTATGGTTTACGGGTTATGGGTTTTATTCAGTCAACTATATTCACCATCAAATAACACAATAATGGTATTTTTTGGTGATGCCTACGCTATAGTTTTGTATATAAATTGTATTAAAACGTATATCAACAAATCGTTTACCAGTACCGGTAGTATAATGGCAAGCGCGGTAATAGAATTTTATAAAATTCGAAATAAAAAAACCGTTTGCTTTATTTAAAATTTAATTATCTACATGTAATTGTTTTTTGTATTTATTTCAGGAAGCAGACCTCGCTGTCACTGACTTAACAATAACACCAGAAAGAGCTGCTGCAGTTGACTTCACGATGCCTTTCATGAATCTTGGAATAAGTATTTTATACAAAAAACCACCAGCTGCGGCTCCGGATTTTTTCTTCTTCTTGGCGCCGTTCTCCTGTGAGGTAAATACGTTGCAACTAGTTATTTAACATCAACAAGTCACTTTGTTTTCTTTAAAAAATTTTATAACTATCTGAACTGTGGTATTTGGTACGAATAGTGTACATTGTGTCCAAAGTACTTTATATTTTATCGCACACATTCGTAATTATAAAAATCTCAAATATGAGACAAATGTAAAGCAATACTAACAAATTGAATAATGTTACATCTCTCGTAATGCAATCGGAATTCTTTGTGTCCTCAATTTTAAAAGAATGATAACCTTTGCCGGGTTATGAGTATTCTGACGAGTGTAAATTAAATAGATAATGAACTTAACAGGCTAAAATAGTTTCTTAGGTAATTAGTTTGGGATTAGCAAAAAAAATATTTTAAAAACTAGCTGTTAATTTATTTTAATATTATTATGTAGAAAAGACATCAAATTATATATAAAGCGTTTTTAAATTAAAATAAGCGGGTTTATAATAAGATGGTATCCTGTTTGTCTATATTTTTGCCAAAAAAGCTATTACAAATTTCATTTGAATTAAAATCAAATATTAAACGAGACAAGAGGGAGTACACTTTTTCGTAAAGGGAACAAACAGATTTCAGAAGGTTCAATCTTTGAATTTGTTTTTTTTATTTTATAGGTGTGGCTGTACATAGTAATAGCATTCCTCGGGGTGTCTTTACTCCTCTACGTGATGGCGAGGATTGCACCCAAGGAGTGGAAGAGCCCGGATCCTTCCAACCAGAAGTCGGACCAACTAGAGAACCAGTTTGGCCTCCTCAACTCTATGTGGTTCACTGGGGCCAGTTTTGTTCAGCAGAGATCCGGATATACACCAATGTACATACATTTATATTTTTACATATAAACGTAACCTGTTAAGCAAACTCGAGAATAAAAAAAAATAATAATATTAGTACCCTATGCAAGGTGTCTGGATAAAGCACTTACTTCCGGAGATGATACTAAAAGTTAAAAATATTAAGGTTTTATATAGAAATTAAGGTAGTGCTTATGGAATTATTTGCAAAGTAAAAAACTTCTGAGGAAAAAATTTTTTTTTTTTGAAAAAAAATTCTAAATTTTTTTTTAACTTTTTACGTCTACCATAACGTATTTTGACGGGCTGTATTTTGGCCATGTAACAAAAAACTACTTATTTCCAACTCTTTAGGATTTGATTTCATCATAGACTTCTAAAAAATTGATTTAGTAGCGCTTCCACCAATGAAGAACTCCACCCAACTTTCATATACATATTTTTACGAAATCTTTTTTTATTTATTTTCAGGGCCATCTCTACTAGAATGGTAGCGTGCTTGTGGTGGTTTTTCACTCTCATCGTAGCCTGTTTCTACATTGCAAACCTAGTTTTATTCTACAGTATCGAGTCATACACTTCTGAAATTAATAGCGTTGAAGACTTGGTTAACCACAAACATGGTATTGCTTATGGAGGAATGATGGGCGGAGCTACCGTCGAATACTTTAAGGTAGCAATATTTTTTTTTATTTTCCATAATAAGGTTTGCTGCACTCTACTGGTAGAGCTTCCAATTAGACGATTTAGATAAAAAAAATATATTCTGCCAAATCTAAATCTGCAGCTATGAATTATTCATAACTTTATAGATCTTCAAAGCGAGTAAAACTATAACTTTGTGTTTAATTTTAATAACTTTTTTTTAATAATTTAGACCATAAAACCAGTAGTTGCATCACATCACCTTAAAGATAGAAATCATTAAAATTTATCTTATTGTCCAAAAATGTTATTGAAAAAAAAAATGGATATGCATGAAAGGTTTAAAACGAACCTCTCTAAGTTCAGTCGAACGTGTAAAACAGAAAACTTGTTTTTGCATTGAGTTTTATCTTCGCATTTATTTTTTTGCTTTGAAATATCTAGATCACTTCCGCTTATTGCAATTAGTAATACCCATTAAAGTATAAATATAAGCGTGTGAAATATTGAAAAAAAAATATTCTAATAAATCAAGAACATTGTATGAAAAAAAATAAAGTATGACGTATAACACATTATTATTATCAATAATTATTCGCCTGAAATATCCATACAAATTGAAAATATTTTCGCCGACGAGAATTGAACCCCTCACCTTCTGATGTCCGGTCAGGTGCTTTGGACCACTGAGCTACGTCGGCTTATTTCCAACAAGCCAAATAATTCAATATGTACTAGTACTTCAATCAACAATTACTGCTTATTATATTTTTTCATCTGTAGACAAACATCTTTATTTTCTGCTCAGTGGTCTAGAGCACCTAAACGAACATCGGAAGGTGAGGGGTTCAATTCCCGTCGGCGGCATTTATTTTTACTCGGGAGATATTTTCTATTTGTATGGATATTTAAGGCGACTAATTATTGATTATAATAATTTGTTATCCTTTGTGCTATGCCTAAAAAACCTCGTATCTTAAAAATTAGTTTATCACAAAAAAAAAAAAAACGCATATATAAATTTTTCAGCGACAAGATAAAATTATTATCATTTGAATGTTTTTAAAGTACGCAAGAATTTTTTTGAATAATATGATTTTTTTCACTACAGAAGGCTGAAAATCCGTTGTATAATAAAATGTATGAAAATATGATGAACAATCCAGAAACCCTGTCAACCAACATAAATGAAGGAGTGAACAGGTAAACCCCCACTTAAAGATGAATTTAATAATTATATTATTTGGATGATTTTTATAACGCCGTTTTTATAAAAATTACCTCAAGGTCACTGAATTTATTGAAAAAAATAACTAAAACTGGAAATAAAAAAATTTTTGCAGAGTACAAGCAGGAAATTATGCGTTCTTGATGGAGTCAACAACAATTGAATACATCACCCAGAGGAATTGCGATTTGACACAGATAGGAGGATTATTGAATAGCAAGGGATTCGGAATTGCCATGCGAAAAAGTAAGACCATTTGTTAATTTAATTAAAATGTCAACAGATAATATGTACAGTTTGGCAATAAAATGTAGAAATTCCATCTCAATACCAAAGTACTTTTAAATTGTTCACATTAAAATTTTATCACACTCAAGTTTGACGATGTTTCTAACTTTTTAGAATTTTTGTTTTTGATCTGTGAATTAGATCATGATTTTACATCTAATAAATAGCTGTTTTGGTAGGTAAGTTTACGAAATACAAAAATCGCTTTTCCATGTAATTATACACTGGGATCCCTAATTACACGGTTTCGAAATAACACGGTGCCACATACCGTGCATGTATTTACTACTCAGTGTGTATTATGCGCAGAGAGGTATGGGGATAGCCGGTCGTAGGAGGTCCAATACTCCCACAAGCCAAACATGTGTATATTCTTGGTATACCTTATATTGCAGGTAATAGGCATTAAAATCGTTTGACAAACTGAGTCCAGTAACGTTCGATTTCAAGCAAAAAGCTGGTTTTTATTTATTTTGGAAATAAATTTCTAAGAAAGCAAAAAAAATAATCAAGTGAAACTGTCACAGATAATTTTAGCTATTATACTGTATTTTTCAAATCTTGTTTACGCGTTCATACATTTCTATTAAAAAAATATTTTTTTTAGAAGTTTATATTTATATTTTTTATTGGGTAATTTTACGCGGAAAACGTTTGAAGTAATAAACTTGGAAATCATTTTATAACAAATGATCACAAAGTACAACGGTATCTCCTTTGGAGCCATCTTGGTATTGCCATTTAAAACCTCTGAAACAATCGCAGCGCCTCAATTTCTATATGCTATTAATATCAGACTGTACCGTTTGCATTTATATTCGCTACTTTTGTTGATATTAAAATAAAATAAAATATATTTATAAAGTATTTTACTATTTTAAACATCAAACGGCACTTAGTTAAAATATATCAAAATTCTGACATTCATATTTTAAAGCTTAAAAAAAATAAAAGGGCCATACTTTACAACTTTTACACAGCTGGTTAACAACCGTTTAACATAACATAAAGTATCGTTTCTCAAGGCTATAGAATGTAAAACCTGTTTATTAGTACGGCATCCTAAAAAAAGGCATGTTGGGAGGATAGAGGAGTGAGAAAAAAATAAAATCATGCTCTAGCACATACTTATTTCTTTGAATGTGGTTTGCCTTCCATACTATTAAATACAATAAACTATCATCGTTATTTTAAATAATGTTTTTTTTTATTTCGATAACATATATCTAAGATGATTGAGAGTGTATAATATATGTGATTTTTTTCAGATTCCCCATACAGAAATGCTTTCAGCAATGCAATCCTACAAATGCAGGAAGATGGTACCCTCGCTAGCTTGAAGACAAAGTGGTGGAATGAAAAATATGGAGGAGGAACTTGCGTAAGTTTTGAGAACTAACATTTATTTTAATTTTATTTCAAAATCATTAAAACTCTATTACTTATGATACAATAATTTGTAAGATTCAGCAAAGTGCTGGTATAGATTTGGCTTATTTCTAAAAATGGAGTCAGTAAATATATCAATAGTAGTTGTTACCTTCAAACTTTTTGCACAAATCGTGATTCTTCTATTGGTTGGGGACTAGTGAGTGTATCTAATAGTTGGGTGTAATATAATACATATAGTACCGATATCCTCATAAGCACACTGTCTTTTTATGGTTCTATGTCTCACTTTTATGTAAAAGCCCTTTTTCGAAAATAAATAAATAAATATGTTTTGGGCATGTGGAGAGTGAGGGTGACGTAAATGTAGTTACATCTGTTATTAAAATGTTGAATAGGGTAAAAGAAAAACCTTATTTCCAAAACATTGACCTTCGTTGGGTAAATAGGAAGAAGTAAAAAATAATATTTGTATTTTTAGTAAGTAGATATTATCCATATACTCAATTCAATGGGGCTTAACATTGCGGTTATTAAAAAAATGACAGAATTAAAATTTAATCAAAGCTGTTGTCTGAATTACTAGAATATAACAATGTCAATTTATAACGGCTCTTGGAGTGATTTACTCTTTTTATTGTGTTTTTAAATATCTTTCGTGCTTAATATTTATTTGTTTTATTAATTTTTCGATATTGGCTGATTTGATTTCAGCCAAGCGAGGACGATGGGCAAAACGTCGCATCAGTTGGCTTTGAGAAGATGGGGGGACTTTTCTACGTGCTCCTGATAGGATGCGTTGCAGCAGTGTTCGTGGCTTGTATTGAAATGATTTGTGGAGTTGTCAAGAATTCTCACAAACACAAGGTACAAAAGATTTTAATAATAAAAATTGAAGGGAAAAACTCAGCGATATTAAATGTCTACGAAAGGATTAGAAATGTTATTTTTATTCTTATATTTTTTTCGTAGAAATAAATAAGATCAACCGAGGAATTCTTTATATACAATGGTAAATTTGTTAATTTTGATAAATACATTAAATCTAATAATACATCTGTAGTAAGTACAAAAGAATTCGTTAAATTTATTCTCCTTCGTCAATTATCAAGAAAAATTCAACCATTCAATATGGTTTCAAATATTCAATTTCTACAAAATTTAGAATTAAGATTAATTTACATATTTTGAATAACATAGTGTTTATCTTTTAACAGGTTCCATTTCGTCAAGAACTCAGTGAAGAGTGGCGAGCTATATCACGTGGCAAAAACACAAAACCAATAACATACACTAAAGCACTTGGATCTGAGTTACCAAAAGAACCTGATAACCTCGTCTAAGCTTTCAAAAATTTAATAATAGCATTATTACCTAAGTTTTATTCAAATATATTATATGTCATAATGCTAACAACAACGTGAATTGTACCTTTTGATTGCGTTGTGTTTTTCCAGTTTACGAAACGCGTTCTTTGATCTTATCCGAATTTATTTGATCTTATCTTAACTCTAAATAAATTACTTTTTGAAATATTTACTCTTGGAAACAAACAAATTATTTTGCTATTTTGATATTTACTTCGAAACTGTTTTTTTAATAGCTTAGTTATAAATAAGATTGCAAATAAACCTGTACGTATGTTTATTTCATTTTACCCAACTCATAATGTATTCGACATCTAAATATAAAAAAAATATCCCCGGTACAGAGAAATTATTTTTTCATATTTCAGTAAATCATGTGAGACAAACATATTAATAAATCCACTGAATAATTTGATAATTCCTAGAAGTGTTATCTACACTGATTTGAAATAAAACTGGTGTGATAAGAAATGTTACCAAAAGTTTTTTTTCAGTGTAAATAAAATAACAAAACAATTACTCTTATAGCAAGCCACCGTAAACGAAAAAATGTATTTCTTAAAATGTATTCCCCGAGCTTGAGACAGATAATGTTCATAAAATATTCACCATAACTGAATGAAAGTGGTTACATAAAGGGCATATAAAACTCACTCGCTAGTAAATTGAGTTTTTTTATTAAAAACTCCGTACAATATTTAAATTTCAAAAATATTATGATATGTGCTTGTTATTATTATTTCGAATTTTTTGTTACGTTTTACCAACGAAACCAAAATTGAATTACTGTTTCATTAAACATTTTTGGTTCCTTAAATTAAGTTAATTTAATTTACAAATTTTCAATCTGCGATTCAAAGCATCTTTCAGAGTAGAAATAAACATGCCACTCAAGCAAATTTATCGCAATATCAGGACTGACTCCCGATGGGCAAATACATATTGTCATCCAGTGGATCCAAACGATCCAAGCAGGCTCAAGACTCAAGAAGGTTCTAAGGAACGAGGTAGAGCATTATGTAGAACCAAGAAGGGTACTGAAATAATAATAATAATATATTTCACAAAAAATATAAAATAAAACATATGTGGAAACTTTGACTAGCCAATTAGGAATGGATCCTGTTTTAGGAGAGTCAAATTGACATATTTAGTTCATATTAGATTTTTTAATTATTAATTAATAATTAAATTATTAATCCTGCTGAAGTTATCCAGTTGTGAATTAGAGATTGGTTCCTAAGTTGATTGCTATGTAGGTATTGTAATTAAATAAGCTTTTTCGATACTAAACACTTTCAACAAGCCGTTTTAAAATAATGCATTGTTTAAATAGGGTTTGATGAAGATCAGTGATGATCAATGTTTTAACAACAACAAAAAAACATGACTATTTGATTTGTGGATCTCATAAGTGGCATATAAAAATTCTATTTGATTTGCGGATCCCATTTGTGGTACATAAATAAATCTATTTGAATTGCGGATCTCATTAGTGGCACATCTAAAAATCTATTTGATTTGCGGATCACATTAGTGGCACATATAAAAATCTATTTGATTTGCGGATCTCATTAGTGGCACATAAAAAAAATTGTGGGAAATAAAGTCTCAATTATCACTTGGACGATTTTAACCCCTCGGGTTGAGAAAGTAAAAAAATATATTGTCATCAAAAATATTCTCACTTGACATTCAATATCAAGTACGTCTTCATATTAGAGAAATATCTATTATTTATAAAAGCAGGCGACTGATTCTTTCAGATTTCAATATTACAAACGGACGTATAAATCAAATTATTTTTACGCAAACATTTACATTTGCTTAATATTTACTGCGGTGGTTTTTTTCTTGTAAAATTTATTTACCATATTTAAAACTAAAAACCACATTTGGTTACACAAACGTATACATTATTAGTATTGGTTGGATACGTCACTTCAAACACACACACACATATATATATATTATAATTTGATAAACCCAAAATCATAAAATTATTTTAAATTACTCGGGAGCTTCTATGGTAATTTTGATAAATGCAAAGAGGATGCTGTGTGTTCTCCTTTCTAAATCTGTTTATATATATATATATATATATTTAAACAGATGTAGAAAGAGAGCACACAGCTAACAACAATAGAAAAGGAGATAGAACGAGTTTTATGAAGACCTATCATTTGGTGAGAGTACAATTTGTCAGATAGATTCCGCAAATAAATACTTATATATATATGTAAAACTTTGTCAATAGATGAAAAATATATGACCGGTCAGTGACTGAGTTGGCATTTTGTATGGGTCCCACCCAGACGTTGATGAGTTTAATGTCCCCCTCTGACCCCCCCACCATACGAAAGAAGAATTTATTCGCTTTCTATACAACTATACGAAGGTTATTTAATAAAAAAAATGTCATATGTCATACTAGTACTTCAATCAACAATTACTGCTTATTATATATTTTTTTCACCTTTAGCAACCAACTTTATTTATATATTAAAGGCTTTGTTAGTGCTAAATTTCTCACTAGATGGCGTCGAGACATATTATAAATTCATTTGTTGGTGAAATATTACTTGTCAAATATCATTATTTTTTAATGATTAACTAATGTTTATAAGACAAAGTTTTTTATTTTACCAAGCCGACGTGGCTCAGCGGTAAAGAGCGTCTGACCGGACATCAGAAGTCGCGGGTTCAATTCCCATCGGCGGCATTTATTTTTACTCGGGAGATATTTTCAATTTGTATTGATATTACAGGTGACTAATTTATTATATTTAGATATGTATATTTTGAGGAATGGTATTTATTATATAATATGGCAAATGTATCCATATGACACCAATCGCTCGAGTGATTAAATACCAGCGGTGATTATTCGAACCAGAAATGGTGCTGCAAATTGGACCACGACTGCATTTAAATACTTAATAACTTGATTTATTTTCAATGCATAGTCAAGTGTTATCATGTAAATCTAATCAATATCGCAAAGCCAACTGAACGCCGATTTCCATAGCTTAACGGTTTTTGTATTTGACTTTGATAGTTTTATTTTATTTATTTTAAAAGATAGCTGGTAAAAAATGTTGAGGATAACATTGTTCATTCTGAATTTGAAACACGAAATCGACAAAAATGTTGAGGATAACATTGTTCATTCTGAATTTGAAACACGAGATCGACAAAAATGTTGAGTATAACACTGTTCATTCTGAATTTGAAACACGAGATCAAAAAAAATTACGTAAAATAATTGAGTCCCAATGACCGAATGGTTAGAGGCATTATCCCGGTAAGACAGAGATTCTGGGTTCGATTCCCAGTTGATATCGTTACCTTTTTATATTTTTCTGTATTGTTTCACGTTTCGTTCAGATTTATTATTATTATGTTATTATTCAATGATTTATTACATTGTTGTGTATAATCTTCAAAGGTTACTAAAAAAAATATTCCAAAAAATATTAAAAAAATTTTATGTGAAGTTATTTTGATTTTTATATCTCGAGTTTTTTACGAATTGAACACAATTAAAATTAACAAAATTTATACAAAATTGCGTTTATTATTTATTCAAAATTTTATTTTTTAATGATTAATTGATTTCAATTTAAGTGTCTGTCGTAACCTTCTTTTTAAAATACCAAACATTCATCTTTAATGGCAACATAGCTCAAAAAGGAATAGCAAAGACAATTCTAAAAATTCCGGTTAGAACTCCAACAGAAGAAATATGTTAAAACATCCAAGTCAAAAAAAAAACTTTACTAAAAAACATATTTTATTTAAACTAAAAAAAACATATCTGAATACTACAAAACATATTGTTTACTCCCAGTTTGAATACATCTTTGGGAGAGATAAATATTTAATTCTATGCTACGACATTATACAAAGCTGTACCAAATGTAAAAAAATATAGAAATGAATTTTGAAATAAATTTAAAAATATGGCTGAGAAAACGTGATAATAAACTTACAAACATGAAAAGACGATGTAAACACAACAGTTTAATTACCCAGATGCTATGATCGCCATGTCCCATGGCATTATAATAAGTAAACTGGAGTATAGCTAGTGGTTTGTGGACTCCGAGCCAAACTAAATATGTAAAGGAACAAATGCAGGTACCTCTATATGCGGACGCATGGAATTACCCGATGTTCGTGCACCATTTTGACTTACTTGAAGCAACAAATAGATTAAGCCTAGAAACTAGACGTTATGAAAATCTTGTAATAAAGACTTGCAAGACAATGTAAAGACAACAGTTTAATTACCCAGATGCTATGATCGCCATGTTCGATCGATGGCTTTATAAAAAGTAAGCTAAGAAGTCGTGTACGGACTCCAAACCAAATTAAATATGTAAATATGCTGAAACAAATGCAGGTACGTCTATATGCAGACGCATGGAACTTACCCGATGTTCATGCACCATTTTGACTTACTTGAAGCAACAAATAGATTAAGCCTAGAAACTAGACGTTATGAAAATCTTGCAATAAAGACTTTCAAGACGATATAAAGACAACAGTTTAATTACTCAGATGCTATGATCGAAGAAGTAAGCTGGAGTATAGCTAGTTGTATGTGGACTCCGAACCAAATATGTAAATATGCTCGAACAAATGCAGGTACGTCGATATGTGAACGCATGGAACTTATCCGATGTTCTTTTTTTTTTTTTTTTTTTTTTTATTATAAATTTTTAAAGATACAGGTATATGCAGTCCCACAAAGCTGTCACACATGACGGCTTGTCTGTAGGTTCTACAAATAATATATATAAAACATTTTTAATTTTTAATACATGTATGACACAAAATTATACAATAAACAATATCACAAAATAATATATATCAAAGTACCTACCTATATACAAATTATTTAGGCAGGTACGTTGAGATGTTCAGGAATACATCAATAATAATGTTCAGAGATACATTGATTCGTCGCTTATTAGCCAACGCTTAGTGTTTTTGGGGCAGGGTCTCTCATTATTCTGAGGTTTAAAATAATTATTAAATTTATTGAAAATCTCTGGTATTAAATATTTAAGCGTTCGGCTTCCATACTTATTTGTTACTCTTGGAATAATGAGGCCCTTATTTTCAGTGAATCTTGTAGTGTGATTATGCACCGGTTGCTTTTTATATTTGCTATCTCCCTCATTATCCATTATAATAATGTACCAAAGAAGACCCTTTATTGGAAGTAGGCCCTCAGAACCATACAGTAGTTTTAGATTACTTCTTTGTCTGTAGATATTCGGTGGTACAATTTTTTTTATTATAGCAATTTGTAAGTTTTGTATATATTTAATATAAATATTGCTTGAGTGCCCCCAAGTTCGTATGCCATATCTGAGTATGGATTCGACCATAGAAAAATAAATTATTTTAAGAGTACAATGAGGCAAAACAAATTTCAGTTTATAAAAATTACTTGCAAAAGATCGGAGCTGGTTACAGATTTTAGCCACTTGTTTATCCCATTTAAATTTATTGTCTACTATTAGTCCCAGATAAGTATATTCGTTAGTAAAGTCAATTGTTTCACAGTGGCAAATATTTTCAATTTTTCTATGGATACATTCAGAATTATGAGCAATTATTTTGGGTATATTCCATATTCCCAGGCTTGGTGATTTTACATACATACATTTTGTTTTTTTAACATTAATAATTAAACCAACATCATGAGCCCATTTAAGTAGCTCGTTAAAGTCACTTTGCAATTGTTGAATAGCTTTGATAGGATTTTCATTGGATACTACAAGTGCAGTATCGTCAGCAAAAATGAATCTAAAGGCCTTTTTAAAGAGTTTTGACATAACAATAACATATATAATGTACAATTTTGGACCTAGAATTGATCCTTGCGGTACTCCTGATTTAATATGTCTTCCTTTACTCATATCATTTAAAATCTTTACGTTCATTTTTCTATTAGTTAAGTAGTTTTTAAAGAATGAGAGGAGTTTACCCCGGATTCCAATGTTTTCAAGAACCTTAATTAATTGTATATGGCTGAGAGTGTCAAAAGCTTTTGAGTAGTCAATAAAAAGCACCAGTACATGTTTTTTAGAATTAAGTTGAGAATTTATAAAATCAGAAAATTTTTCCAGCAATTTATCACAACTTTTTTTTTTTTGGAACCCGTACTGGCATTCATCTATAATATTCAAATTATTCAAATATTTATCTAAATTTATCGAAATATATTTTTCTAAAATTTTTTCTAGTGCCGGGAGAATAGAAATTGGCCTGTAATTGTTAATTTCGGAGTGATCTCCATTTTTGAAAATAGGTCTTACAATGCTATTTTTTAATTCATCGGGGATGAGGCTGGTATCGATTATTCTGTTGATAAAGTGAGCAATAACAGGGCTAAGTAATTTGACATGTTTTTTTAAATCAAACATACGAATTAGATCTATGCCCGGTGACTTTGAATTTTTCATACCTCCGATAATATATTCAATTTGCTTAGCATTAGCTCTAGGTAAGTACATTGAATGCGGTAGGGATTCTTGCAAGTGATTAGACGCTCGGAAATCACATTCATGTAACAACTTATTAACTCCTTCATCAAAAAAGTTAGCAAAATTTTCTGCCACTGCATCAGAAGATTGTGACTTTAGGAAATATTTAGATAAGACTTCATCGCAACCAGATTTATTTTTCCTACCCAAAATTGTATTAATTTCATTCCATGTTTTTTTAATGTTCTTGAAACAGTGATTAAATTTGTTATTATAGTATGCCTTTTTTGTGTTTAATATTTGTTTATTAAGTTTATTTCTATATTTTTTGAAAGAGATTTCATATTTTTTATTATTAGGCGTGTTTTTCCACTTTTTCCACATGGCATCTCGTATTAGAATACTTTCAGCGAGACTGTCATTCATCCAAGTTTTTTGGTTATTTCGAAATTTTTTTGTTTTTAATTTTGTAAAGGTACTTTTTTCATAAATATTTTTAAAAATCGATTTTAATTCTGCATAAATAATGTTTGGTTCAGACAATTTTAACATTGCATTCCAATCGGTGATTTCGATCAATAAATCAATCCTTTTGTCCGATAGTGCAGTGTAATACTCTTGGTGCGATTTGTCGACGGTACATTTATCATAGTAACAGAAGTTAATACTAGCTGCAGTTAGGTAGTGGTCAGCTATTATTGAATCGCATACGCATGAACTGATTTCGGTCGTCTCCTTCACTCTTACATAGATATGGTCTAAACATGAAGCCGTTACATAGTTAGTCAATATCGCTTCTCTAGTCACATCATTTATACATCTGGTCATTCCAAAATGAGACATGAGGTTTTCATATTGCATAGTTATGCCCCATATTTACTTATTTGAGGCAACAAATAGATTAAGCCTAGAAACTAGACGTTATGAAAATCTTGCGTTAAAGACTTGCAAGACGATGTAAAGACAACAGTTTAATGACCCAGATGCTATAATCGAAGAAGTAAGTTGGAGTATAGTAGTGGTGTGTGAAATCCAAACCAAATTAAATATGTAAATATTCTTGAAAAATGCAGGTACGTCTATATGCATCGAATCTATGACGCATGGAACTTATCCGATGTTCATACACCATATTGACTTATTTGAGGCAACAAATCAATTATGCATAAAGTATTGCATTAAATAGGTTTAATATAATTCACAACTCCATTGATAGCCCATTCCTCTTGGAATTCTATGGTTTATACGATCCCGAAAACTTCAGCCGTAGTCGGCACCAAATATTTTCAAAATACCACATTGCAGAAAAGATGTACTAGAAAAACATAAATAGGAGGAATGAGGAACGAGGAATGGCAGAAACAGTAGATGTATTTTATTTCTCTGTAAATA
Organism: Hesperophylax consimilis; assembly: GCF_061612785.1. Taxonomy (NCBI): domain Eukaryota; kingdom Metazoa; phylum Arthropoda; class Insecta; order Trichoptera; family Limnephilidae; genus Hesperophylax; species Hesperophylax consimilis. Next base: position 8,597,668 of record NC_142846.1, read on the forward strand.
GCCTTGAACCCGCTTACCAAATTTCTACTGATTTATAAAAAGTTTGTCGGATAACTCTTTAAGTTTTGAAGTTCCCCTAAAAAAAGTTTTTTTTTGGGGAACTTAATATCAATACATTTGTTATGCCTAAATGTTTTTTTTTATTTGATACAATATTTTTAACATTTCAAAGTTTTCCTGTAATGTTGGCCTCACTGGGTGGCTTGACCGTGCTGAGGCCTTAACGCCTTACTATATGAAATTCTCTCGATAGAAAAAAATCGCAAAGTAAGCTGCGAAAATTATTCTGTTATTTAATATGAAATAGGGATGAAAAAATGACAGTGTATCTTTAAATGCAACTAAAGCATTTGTCTAGAGGTTTTTGCTTTATTTCAAACGAGTCATGTTTTATTAAATATTTTCACCATTTTCACTTAATTATAATCGTTTTTTTATTATTGGCGCTCTCCTTCGTATTTACATACCTCCCTTCCAAATCATCTTTGAACGCTTGGGGCATTAAAACTTTTTTGTATAATTATCTTCTCAGGTGTTATGAGTATCAAAATGAGAATATTGTACAGTAATTGGATTAACAATCTGTTGTACAATATTAAAAAACTATATTCAAAATTTTTAAAACTACAGGCCACTTCAGAACTACATCATGTACTTGAAAATTACAATTGAAAAAATAAAATATATATATATATATGATCGTACGTGTAATATTCCTGTTGTCTAAGTTTTTTCAAAAGTATTTCCCATTTCGTTGAAAATATGATGTTTTGGTTGGATTTCATCGTCGTTACGAATCCAGTAAGTTGGGAATTAAAATATGTATTTCAGATTCGCTTCAGTACTTTCTCACTGTTCATATTCCAGCGATGTACAGTGAACCGTGCGAACTTCTAGAGCGGCTATTTCACACCTTGCTGGTACAAATTTTACCTGAGAACATGCTGTCACTGCATTGTGAACTCGTTCAACGGTGAATATAAGTTACTTTTGACCTGTTATCGCAACATAGGAATATTACTATGTCGAGTGCGCAATAAAAGTGCATTACGATTTTATTCCATCTACAAATCTTTTATTGTGTCAAGTTTTACGGTTTACACATGTTGCTCGGTTTTGAAATAAGAAGGTATAATGATTATGTTTTCAGGTATTTTTCGTTTTTTTTATTATTTTACAACACAGCTTTAGAAAAATGTTTTCCATAAAAGATGTACTTGTAGCAATATATTTAAACTGATGATTCGTGGTAAAAAAAGTAATATCATTATGGAAAGTGACAATATCAATAATTGATAAAAAGACTGACACAAACAACTGAGAAACAGACCAATCCATATTATGGCATTGAGTGAAATAGACTTCTGCTCTGACAAAATATATAGGGAAAATTTTAAGCTTTTACGAATTTCAATTTTTTTTTTAATAAGTTATCTTTGTACCAATGTAAATTTCCGAAAACAGTCAATTGTATTTTGTGTTTAGGAAAAAGTGACAATATGACGTGGTTAAAATATGAATAATACTTTAAAGAACATTTTTTCCCTATAAAATTTTAAAATAACCCTTTTTTTCAGATTTCAGTTAGCAGCAGTAAAGTATGCCAAGTATATATTTTTTTAAAAATACTGGAGTATTCAATTTATGACTGCCGGGGTCAGTCGGTTCTCATTTGATTTCATCTCAGCGCTGTTATTTTAAAGTCATTAGTTCTTTTGCTACCTAGAAGATATCCTTCAGCAATAAAAAAGATAATCTCATCATCTTTAACGGCGTCTTGATATAATTCTTCCTGATTAAATTAGCAGAAAACATCCATTAGATCTTTATTATAAAATACAAAATGAGTAAGAAATACTCCAGATTATTTGAATCTTGGACAAATAGAATGAAAAAAATTCGTTCGTAACAATAAAAAACAGAAATAAATAGAGGAGTGGACTTTTTTACGTAATTTTAAATGAGAATATTTTGGACTGGAAAATAAAATGTTTGATATCCTAAAACATGCAAATCTTATAAAAATATTGCGCATCTTCTTGGGAGAATTTAATATGTTATCTAGACATATTAAATTTGAGCCAAATTTAGCAGACAGGTTTCATAACATGTAAATGTTGAAACATCAACTAAGCAAGATAAAAATACGTTAGTGATTTTTTCTTTCAAAGATTGACATTATTACGGTTACTAAATTTCATAAAAAAATGATATCTCACGAAATTTATTTTAAGGGAATATGGTATGGGTACTCTATCGAAGCCAGAGTTAAGTTTACCTTTGGAAACTGGGCATAATATTGACAGACACCGCAGATACAATAATAGCACGTATAAGTATACTACAATTGGTGACTCTGGACAAATAGCAAATAATAATTGTTTATTTAACTTATGAGGTTTACATTTCGTGGCTCTCAGGTAAAAGGGTAAATCCCGGGTTTTTGCTCATATAGAATTAAATACACAGATCGAATGCTATTTATTAAATATTCATTTGAGTCAAGGGGAATATCGGTAGTTCTTTTTATAAGTGGAAAACGGGTATGTGAAAAGGAAGTTAGAAAGAAAAGTGTGATGTTATGTTTGAGTAAAGGGAAATAATTCAACATATAGGTATCGTGTTACCAAAATTAACTGCTAAAAAGAAGGATTAAGTTTGTCAGATGAATCTTCGGTCACATTCAAGTTTGATTTTCTCAGCAGCATATTTACTATTGAAGTTCTCTTTACATTAGTTAACATCAAAATATGAGTATAAGCCCTTTATTTGGGCAAAAGGATAGAACCGGGTGCTCTGAGAATTTTATTTTTAATAAATTGGTTCATCTAACTTCAAATAAATTTGCATTATGCATCTTCAGTAAGGTGATTAAATTTCCAAGATAAAAATTTTTAAATCTAGGTTTTCTCAGAAAAACATTAAATTTATGTTATATAATTTTTACTGACATACCTTTTTACCAGAGAACCACGGAATTATTGAAGCTTTAATAATTTTATTTAAAAATTGTAATATTTAATAAGTAAAAAGATAATATCAACAACTCTCAATGAAAATATGAAACAGAAAAGGGCACAAAAAATAAACAGGTAACGGTTGCAACTGGGACCCGAAGACTCTTCAGTCTGTCGTCAGAGACATTTAAGTTTTGGGTACCTTGGTTCGAGTAATACTCAACCGTCGACTTTGTAAACCTTGAAAGTAGTGTACTCTGCTGTTGAGATCTCTGGTCAAGAGATCAAATATCTTGGCCATGGAACTAGCTAGATTTTGCATTTCTTTCTTTTATGAAAAATATGAAAAGTTTTGTATATTTTTGAAAATTTTGAGTTAGAAATCGGGTGAAAAATTTATTTTTTATTTTAACAGAATTTTGTGAGATCAATTCGAAGAACTTGCATTAACAAATGACGGTTTTGTACTCGAGCTACTAATTATTTATAGTCATTATTGTTGACGGCAAAAAATATTAATCAAATACTTATTTATCCATCCATTTAGCCATCAAAAACATGAAATCCGGAACATCAGCAGGACATGACGGCTTAAGTACCAAACACGTCAAACATGCAGGGGTAGCGATTCTAAAACTACTGGCAACATTGTTCACCGATATTATAAAGAGTGGTTATCTACCCAAAGACATGACAAAGATGATCATAATACCGATAGTAAAATCTAAGCTGACAGACATAACTTTACAGGAAAATTACAGACCGATATCCATCGCCACCGTCACCGCCAGAATATTTGAACGAGTTCTCTTAGATCAAGTCGGACCCCAATTGAAAACGAAAGATAATCAGATGGGTTTCAAAACTGAATGCTCCACAGACTCAGCCATATTCTGCGTAAAACGGACGGTGGAATACTACATGAAGAGAAAAACAACAACTTACGCATACTTTCTGGACCTTAGTAAGGCCTTCGACAGAGTCTACCATCCATTATTATGGACCAAACTAAAAGAAAGAGGCCTACCATGGAAAGTAGTACGAATTCTCGACACATGGCACCGTCGACAAGAAAACATAGTTAAATGGAAAGATGGTTTCTCAGAACCCTTTTTCTTAAAGAGTGGGGTCAGACAATGAGGTTGTTTGTCCCCAGTACTGTTCAATATATATATATGGATGAATTAACTCACAGGTTAAATAACGCTGGGGTAGGCTGCCATATTGGAGGAGAATGCATCAACAACGTGAGCTACGCAGACGATATGGTGCTGATGGCACCGTCAATAAGGGGACTGAGAATTCTCTTGAAGATCTGCGAAGAATATGCCCTCGAAACTAACATGTTATATAACACGAAAAAAACAGCACTGCTGGTCGTCAATTACAGAGAAGGACCAAAAAATATTCCCCCAGCATTTTTAAATGGAGAACCTCTCATAATAGTAGAAACAACGAAATATTTAGGGCATATCATCACCAACAACTTAACGGATGACGACGACATCGACAGGCAGAGGCGAGCACTGAGCATAAGAAGTAACATGCTTAGTAGAAGATTTAGACTCTGCAGCCCGAAGGTGAAAAGAACGCTATTCTTAGCTTTCTGCACTACCTTGTGTACGTGCGAGCTGTGGGCCAATTTCAAAAAGCGTACCATGGAAAGGCTTCGGATTCAATATAATAATGCTTACCGCATAATGTTCGGACTTCCAAGGTACTGCAGTGCCTTCTCGATGTTCATGGAGGAGAGAGTTCCAGCCTTTGCAGCCCTAATGAGAACCAGGATAGCAGGAACCAGAGGAAGAATCAACAACTCCAGAAACGTCCTCATCATCGAAACCCGCCAGACCTCAGGATCGAGCATCGAAAAACATTGGAGAAAAATATTGGCCCCCATAATTATCGCTCCGATATACCAATAAGCTTCCTATGATATCACTCTTCACTCTATATATTTCCTTTCACTTTTTCTAATGTTTTATTTTTTTTATCATACTTACATTTCATATTTAATTTTATTTGTACCTACTTATCTCTGTATATAACATTGTAGTTATATTTTATGGAATGTGTGGGATTGCACTCACCTTCCCACATTCTTTAATAAACAATTATTATTATTATTTAATGTAGGTATAATACCTTCCTTAAATATTTTACCCATTATAAGGTTTGGTTCTAAATGCGGTTAGAACCTGATCACCATAAGTTCGGGTAATTTGATTCAAATTTCTGACCCTTTTTTGAGAAAACTAAAACACAATTTTTATTCCTAAGCTTTGGTAGGCAGCTTAAATAGCATCACAGACAACTTCTAGGACTTTTGTATTGGTATATACCTCACGGGAAAAGAATATTCCAGAATATCTCCTGAAAGAAAGCTTTGAAGAAGAAAAAACTTTTTTAATAATCCTGACGACCGCTGGCAATTTTTAAAAGTTAAACCCATCTTGTAACTTGTTTTGTTTAGTTTTTAAGGCGGCGATTCGTGAAGGCTTAACTGTCAAAACCCCCCATGGCGAATTTCTATGAAGATCTTTGAATATCAATTGACGAATTTTTCAAAGGCAAAATTATTTGGGTCTTTTAGTTTTTGCTAGGAAGTTTTCTAAATTTTATTTATCTTTTGGGTATTCTTATCCAGATGATTTGGCTTTTGTATAATAAGCTTGTTTATTGAAGTGGATCAATCCAATTTCTTTGATGCAAAGGCTAGATTTTAGACGAACCGACATTCTGATATGGCTGCTCACAGAGTTTGCTGTCTGTAATCAAATTTTACTTCGCTCCAACAACGATTTACTAGAATATTTTTGTGAAGTTTTCTTAATTAGAAATAACGCTTTAAGCTTTTACACCACAGCATTTTGATACAACTATTTATAACTAGCTGGAGTCCCCGGCGTTTCCCGGGCTTTATTTTTTTAACTCAGCTTTAGACAGAGACCTTTCTCTTGTTTTGAAGGTCAAGTGTGCAAAATTTGAACAGTCTTAAAAAACCGAAATAAAACTGTAGGTAAATATGTATAAAAATTAAATCCACCCCACCCGTCCGGTGTCCAACCATCCACTACAGACAATTTTCTTTACACAAAGAGACTTGTGGATCGGCCGCAATGCTTCGGTATTGCTAATTTCTTTCTCGGGCATCCCCAACTTCTGTCATCATTTAAACATATATCTTAACACTCCTGGCACTAATAACAACAAACTTTTACATTTTCACCGATTTGCGAACACAAACATAATCAGGCTGATTTTTTAAATATTGAGATGTTGCCAAAGGTTCCAGAATATTATGTTTTGGAATGTTATGAATGCTCTCGAATGTTCTGGACTGTTCTAGAATTTTATAGAGGGTGAAACTTCCAGCCCTTATACAGGGTTTTCCAATAAGAGGTGTTATTTTGATATTCAATCGTAAAAGATCAATGGTTTGGTTGCTTGTGTGGCACGTAGCGCCGTTTTGTTGAAAGTAAACGTTGTCTAGATCAATACCATCCAATTTTGGCCATAAAAAATAATGAATCATCTCTCGATAGCGCAATACATTCACCGTAACTGTTGCTCCAGCCTCATTTTCGAAAAAGTAAGGTCCAATGACTCCGCTGGACCATAAACCGCACCAAACAGTCACACGTTGAAGATAAAGAAGCTTTTCAACAATAATTCTTGCGTTTTCCGAGCCCCAGATGCGACAATTTTGCTTGTTGACGAAGCCACCGAGGTGGAAATGGGCCTCATCACTCAAGATGATTTTCATTTGATTCACTCAAGTGAATTTTAATAATTTCAATGCGTTTTTGAAGTGTGTATTGTTCCATTTTTATTATGACGTAGTTTTTACTTGTCAAATGTCAAAAAATAACAGCTTCAAAAGTAACATCTGCCAAAATAAAGGGCTATTTAAAATAACATCTCTTATTGGAACACCCTGTTTCTTCAAAAAAACGCCCTTCGGGTAAAAACGGGAACCTTCTTCATGGATGGGGAATAGAGGACCTCCCATGATCTTTCCAGGAATCGTTTCTAAGTCACACTGTTCATTTACTTTTAAAACTTACTCGAACATTGATTAAAATATTTCATTGCTGGTTTAGTATTGGCAGTTTTTCTTCCAAACAATATTTAATTGCTGGTTTGGAGTTGGTAGTTCTTCATTTATACAATGCCTTTGACCAATTCAATTCATATTACGTATCGTTACCCACTCGTAGGAATTCTGAGCAAACCATAATCTCCCCTCCCCTTGTGGACCCACCCTCTGAATTAAATGTGAATTATATTTAATGGAATATCCCTTGGAAAATATGTTACCTTCCCAAACACCGAACCCCCTTTTAGTCACCACAACATTTTGTAAATATCATTACCGATTAGGGTATGTGCAAAACAACGGTAGAGTTTATTCGAGCCCTAAATCAAATAAAATCATTATGTTATATTGACACTTTGTACCATTTAAAGCTTTTTAGAGCTTTCGAGAATGCATTAGAAACTTCTTACTTTTCTGTTAAATGCGTCAATTTAATTTTTTTCTGAACATTCTAAAATCCAAAATACATGAAAGACGAAAGACTTTGAATTTTTCGGTGAAAATACCCAATTTTTAATATTTTTTTTGTATTAACTTTTTTTCTATAATAACAGTTTGAATATGAGTAACTTGTCAGCGTTGTTAGTTCGTTAGCGTTATTAATATGTGTAAAACATATTCGATTTACACGAAGTAGGTGGGTATTTTCGCTAAAATTTTAACATTGCATTATTGTCATGTCCCACGATTTGGATTGGTTTTTTTAGTTACGTGCTAAAGAATATTTGAAAGATACAAATACTTATCCCGGAATTTTTAAAATTTTTTAAATTTATTAGTCTGTTAAATATAATCGTTTAACCTTTATATATCGTTAATTAAATATTTAAATCCAAAGGAATATTCTTAATAAGTAACATTTCTACATGCAATTAAACAAAGTCTGATTTCGTATTTAATTTTATTTGTGTAAGATTTATTTAGTGGCGTCTAAAATAGCTGGCATAGTAAATTATTTTGATGATATACAATTTCAACATAAATTTTAACCAAAATTGGAAAAAATTATGTTTAAAATTTCTGGTAAAGAATCCGTTACCATATTTTTCATGTTTTAACGGTGACCGGATAAATCATCAAAACGATAATTCATCACATATTTAAAAAGTTATATAATGTCATGGAAAGTGATGAAACAACAACTTTATTAACTGGGTTAAGTAGATTAGGTAAGTTTAGTTAAAAAAAAAAAATTATCGTTTTTTGTTACTTTATATCTCTTTTTAAAAGTGTTTTGAATAGTCACTGTGTTAAGTTAGCATGGAACCGTTTTAACACACCCTTTTTGAGGGCTTTTATATATTAATGTTGTTTTAAATTATGTACAATTATATTTTTTAATACATATGTGAAGTGCTCCGGCTATAATCTTTTGTATTTTTTGTGATATTTTATTTTGTCCACTGAAGAATTGATATTATTACACTCCAATAGTAATCATTCTGGGAAATTAGTAAATATATTATGTTAGTAAGTCCCAGAACTTCCACACAGAAATAAAATTTTGATTTCAAGTAATCTGGAATAGATGGAAACTTATAAATAAAATAAAAAGTGACTGAATGGAAAGTATAAAAGTGTTATAAGTAAATAATTTTTTGCAAAAATGCCCTTGGATGTATGAACATTAGCAATTCAACAAAACAGCTGTCACGCATTGACGTCAGAATTTATGCTGTCACGTAATTACATAAATAATTCTACGAATTTTGTTCGCGTTGTAAAAGCGAGCAATTTTCTGAGCATTCATCAAAATTCTTCACCCATTATCCGCGTTAAAAGTTTGCTCACGTTTCTCATGGTTATTTCATCAGTGTAAAAGCGAACGGTTTCCTTGTAATATTTGTTTATTGCCGTTTTCACCGTGGCGCCCTTTGTCCGTTACGGAACTAAATCTGCAATTTCCCGCGACTGAATATTTAATAGTTGCTGATGGATTGAATCCACTCCGCGATGCAGAGCAGATTGGCCGAATCAACGAGTGAGCGAAGAACGAGAATTTAGGTTTTTTTTACCCTGTTGCGCTTTTCGCAATTCCATTTTTGCGAGAGTGCTTTGTTTATTTGTTAATAGAGATGAAAGGGTGGAGAATGACATGAATTTTCAAGGGAATATGGTTGCTTTTTGGTTTGCTTCACGAATGATATGCTCAACTTTAGAATAAACATGAGATATAGTGACAAGTTATAGGACACATAACCGGAGCATGCCATGACCGTGTTATGAACGTATTAGGAACTAAAAGAAACACGACACGCATTTCTATTCCCACCACAATTGATCAACAGCGTTCTATGCGCGTATGTTTGTATGCACGAAGCGTATCTCCAACGGAAAAATATTCAAGCCGTGGATTTTTTGACGGTCCGGTCACGGCACGCTACGGTGTTGGTCAGGGACGGAACGGTCTATTGGGCTTTGTTTTATATTAATTTACGGTTACGTAAAAGTTGTAGTCCCCTATTCTGTCCAATACCTCCAAATCAGGGATGAATTCTTGGAATCAATTTTTGAATATTTAATTTGATTGATTCAATAAAGATACTAAGGAGCAAAAATACTCGCCGACGCGTTCTTCGCTGTCGTTCACATGGTCAAATTTTAAGCTCTGGAAAATTATGCATTATCATCAAGCTGTTACGAGCTACGAGGCATTAAAAATACGCAGGGCAGAAAAATCCTAAACCACAAAAATTATCGTCAAACTTTAAAACAAATTAGAAATTTTCATCTCGTAAATCGTATATTATTCTGGGGTTTGTATGGACCAAACGTGTCATGATACCGCGTCACGCGTCACGCGTCGGCCCTGGGGATTTATAATTTTGATATGCTGATGTTGGTGGACGTTCTGCCATTAATTTGTTTGTGTGTTGGTTTGTTTCTTGTTGGCGACCGCAAAACGTGACATGGAAGCAGTATTACCTACAATCTGTGTGAGGGATGATGGGAGTTGAAGGTCTATGGAGTAAAATGAGGTAATATTGTACTACCATGGCCATGGCATGAAAAGATTAACTGTTTGACAATGTTCCTCTGATAAAATCTGTTTGTTTTTAGCTTGATTATCTTAATCTAATTGGAATGAGCGTGTTCATTGCGTTTTCTCACATGAGCGACAAATACACAGCTTTAGCGGATCATAAGGATTCAGTACACTGTCGTTAATTCTAAGAACTGCTTTTTACACTGTCATTATATTATTTGTCGTTTCTACACCTTGTTCGTCATTACATTAAAAAACATTTTTTACACCTGCACAAAAGAGAAGAAAAAAATACGTATATCGGCATCGCCAAAGTTGCATAATATATCTTTCTTCCCATAATAGATGCAACAATACTTTTGCATTATATTTACTGGTACATCTAATATAACATTCGTTTTACATCGTGTGTTTTTTTACTGTGCCTGCCACGCTAGGGATATCCCGTGTTGAAACGTGGAAGATAACAAATATATTTTTTTATCATTAACCCTAAAGGCTCTAACATATTAACCGATATGTTTCATAAAGAAGCTGTCAAAAAGTCAGAGAATTTGCGTGTATTTTCGCAACTCAATAAATTTCAAATAAATGAAGGAAGATAAAAAAATCATTAATTTATTATATATGTTAATTTCCTCAAAGTTTTAATATTAGAAATAAACATTTAATATTAGAAATATAACAATTACGTTTTTTTTTAAAGTACTGATAGATAACAAAGAAAAATACATATTATAATAAAAAAATAATGTATTATGAGCATTAAAGTCATTTATCTTTTTTGTCATTTCATTTAATAATAATTAATTAAAAAATTGATCAAATTTCATATTTTTTTCATTAAAATTGCGGTCGGAACCTTTGGTTTGATAGAGGTGTGCATTTTAATTATTCTGTGGATATCTGCTATATTTGAATATAAATCTTGGTGTTAAGACGATGCCATACGTAGTAATTCAAATCATGTGTTTTTGGTTTAGAAAATTTGGTCGCCTAGAAATGTTTTAAATTCTTTAATTAAATACTGCGAGTAGAATACATCTTGGCCTTTGAAATAATCGAGTATTTTTTAAATAATACTTTTTATAAGCCCAGAAAAAAATAGTGTAAAGGCCTATAAAAACTGCTTTAAAGTTCAAAATCTCCTACTTACGAACGAATTTTCGCTTATGATTTTATTGTATAATGTGGCAAATTAAGTTATTTATAAAATGATCGGAAAACATTTAAATATTTATGCCTGAACATCCACAAAATAAAATAAAAAGGCACTTTTGGCCATGTTTTTTCTTGCATAAATCAAAACAGCTGGATAGTGTTAAGCTGGAATTTAAGCCTTATCGCCATCTTCGGGTTTTATTGATAGCGGCTCAATTTAAAATACTACACGACGAAGTGCATCGCCTTAGCTATTTTATGTCAGTTTCTATATTAGTTGTTGTTTATCAATTGTATTTAATTTTCATCTCCTTTTTTATAAGACTGTATATGTAATAGGTTAGTAACAGTCACGAACTACTTCAAATGATTAGAGAGTCGTCAATAATATATTTAATTTAGACGTCACGACGCGACGGTGTAAAGATATCTACCCACAGTGTTATTGATGGAGGCTCAATTCAAAATATTACACGACGTAGTGCATCGCCTTAAATATAAATCTTTGTAAAACCGTTTACTTCATATTTGTAACTATGACGGTGAGGGAGACAACGATTTTTATGAGACTATATGAAATTATCCTGAGGGCTTAAATGATTAAATAACGTTTAATTAGTGTATATTTGGATTATTTTCCGAAATATTACCCTTATAACATTGGCACTTATTATACGGATAAATGCATAAAATTATTCTTTCGAAATATTTTTTTAACTTTTTGATATGGGAGGCGGGTATGAGTACCGCCGCCCGGAAACCATTCATTGATAACCAGCACTCCTGCCATAGGTCACTCCAAATGGTTTGCTACGTTTGGTGCCCGGGTTCATGGGGTGCGGGTTGTCCAGGTCTTTGTGACGGATGTGTTTGTCCATCTACTGCGTGGCGGGTCAGATCGGGAAACACTAGTTAAGTGAGACCTTTTGACCTCTCCAGCCGGACGGGATGTATTAACAAACGTTTATCCTACCCAGAACATCTTTCTTCCTTTCCCTAAAAAGACCCCCCACACAGCATATTTCCAACATGACATAGGTGCTGAAAGAAGTTTTTTCCTCAAGGCCAAATTGTAAACTAGGTATGCATAAGTTTCAACAAATGTGGAAAGGTACAAAAAGCCGTACATTTTTTTTGGTTTGAATTATTCACCACTTGTAATGGATTTCCTATCTCATAATAAAGGGCGTTTCTGTTTTCTTGCTTTAATGCAAATGTCTTTAGTTGCAAAATCTTCTTAAATCGAGAGATAAAACAGAAAGGGAGTTTGTTAGAACCGTCATCTCTTTATTCTAGATTAATTGTATGCAGCATCACGTTTGCGGGGTACTTCCTCGGGTTCAAGTTCCGTTGAAGTGGAAAACATTGCTTTTTATTACTAGAGAAAAAGAAAAATGTGTTAGAAAAGAAATTTCCTGCAACATAATCAGTTTGTTTGATAAATGGTCTTTGTTTTTCTTTTGGAAGGTAGGTATTTTTTTCTTTTGGAAGATTACACTAGCTCATAAATGTAATTTATTGGTTTCCAGAAATATATGATCCAATCAATTTTACTGTAATAATTAGTTATGTATGTTTCTAAAAAGGCGTGTGGAAATTAAACCCCACACTGAGTTCATTGCTCATTCAGAATTAAGTTTTCGACGAAGTTTATTGGGTACAAGAGCATGAATTTATTATGCCATTGAAGTACCTTTTTGTTAAAATAATTTATTAATTGCTCTTCAAACAGAAAAAAAGGAGAAACATAAAGATATAATCGTCGGTAAGGGGGAAATAACTTATATATTATTTTATACAATGGAGGTTGAATACGTATGCGTCCTTTACGTGAAGTTATGTAAGTTACCCTTGTTCATAAAGGACATATATTTTTTTATTACTAAGAACTAAAAATCACACATGTGTAAGTTAGTTTATGGGGAAATGAAATAATATGAATGAAACCAGTTTGATGAAACTTTGTGAATGTGTTTAGCTAGTTTCAGCTTGAAAGTAAGGTAAGTTTTAGAAACGATATATGGCACCGTTGTCGAGATAAAAAAAGGTATTGTCTTGCCTGAGTTCTCACATGCACTTACATATAACAATATAATAATATATAATAACTTGGACTAAAGACCACAAATGATTAATTAATTAACAAGAAAAGGTGAATACTTTGCACGTATTTTAAAAAAAATCTTTAGGTTCTTTTGACATATTACTCATGTTTTAAAGAGTGCTTTTGATTTCCACGAAGTTGATAGGGTTATGTAAGTTTTTAGGTTTTCACGGCCAAAAGCATTTTTGTTGTTTGTTTTTGGGGTGTTATGCAAACATCTTCGGATCTACCGGATCTGCCCTGATGATGGACACTGCAACGCTGTCCGAAACTTCGGCTAAAGAAGGAGTTAGCGCAACACGGCATAACACCCCAAAAACAAATAACAAAAATTGATAGGGTTATATTCGATTCTATTTAACAATAAAGTTAAGTAGTCCATAAAATAATGTTTAATATTGGTATATCTTTCGTTTGTCGGTGATTAAATTTTATTTGCTCAAATAAAGCAGTTTTTTTGTAATGTGACATTATAATTGAAGATAAAACAATTACTTATAAACATCACTTTTATTTTTAATACTTAATGCAAACTGGGCGTCACCACAACAACCAGTTTCCAACAATCTCATCAAAACAGAACACAAATTTAATTAAAACACAGTCGTGTCAAGGTTACTTCCTAAAAATGGCATAGAGATCAAACTATATGACAGTGAGGCATAAAACTAGCAGTAAATTCTGTAGAAATGAGATCCCTCAGACTTTTGAGTGGTGAAATTACGTTGGTATGATCATGTGAGAAATTTGGAGATTTTCAAAGAATGCAAGACGTAATGCAAGACGTAAGACGTAAGCGTAATGAGTTACATGAAGAAAGAGACACTTAGATGGTTTGGGCATGTAGAGCCAATGAACTTATAAATTATGGCACAATCATGTGAACCAAATACTTGAGTCGGGCCATGGCAAGAGTCAAAATAATGGAAGGGTACTTATGTATGAGACGATTTATGAATATTTATTTATTTATTCATTTTTCGGAAATCGACAGTTTATATTTAATCAGTTTGTACATAAGAATTATATAGTAAAATAAAACCAATTATGGATTTCCTCCTTGTGACTTTAACTGAGACCGCATAATATGGAATAGTTTATTTAAATAAATTATACAAAACAAAGATTATATAAAAAGATAAATTTACAAAACAATACATTTATAGCTATGGAGAGAGGTTGTAGGTATAAATCAAATCATAATAGAGATATAAACAATATTCACAAACCATCAGAGAAATATTCTTTTATGGACCTCTTATATTTGGTAAGTTCGGGACTGAAAATATCAACCTTGGATAATACGCTATTGTAATTATTGCATAGTCTGTTCAGGCAAAAACTCTGCTTAGAGTTCGTTTTGCTTTGATCAACCTTGTACAGGACACAAGAGCGTATTGAACGCGCAATTACATTGAATGGAATCTTGTTTAGCAACTCTGGACATTGAATATTATTGCTAACCACTTTATACGGGAATAGTGCATTCTTATTATACCTCCGTACACTCAGTGAATCAATATGAAAGAAGCAAGAAGTGAATGCAAAACAAAGTTGATTGGTGATTCGTCCTCTTTGCCCACATACTGCGGAGAAACAGCGCAATGGTAAGTTAGAAGTTTTGAACATTTTTGTCCAAATTAAAACATATTTTCGTGAATACATATATCTATTAAGACTATTCTCCTACATTTTGGGAAAAAGGATTAATTGTTCAGTGGTGTGACATAAATCATAATATTATAAAGTTATCACTTGTATATTTTTAATAATACCAACAGAGACACATTCATTCTTATATCTTCATAATGATTTTCTTTTTGTGCCAGAACATTTAAAAAATAAAAATTACCTGTAATCTGTTCCATCTCCCAGCTGCCGAACTGCAATGGGGAATTCTGAAAGGCCATGAGACTTCAGTAGCTCTTGAAGACGGACCAAGCCCTCATTGTTCTCGTAGATGATGGTGAATGACTTCCAACCCCAAGCTTTTACGATATCCACGTAGGCCTGAAACAAGGAGAGTTGTGATAATAATAAGGATCTCGAACATGTGAAAATTTCCTAAAACTTTCCATATTCCTTTACGAAAAAATAAACTTAACTTTTTCCCAACATCTTGTGCAAATGTGTCGACTATATATGACATCCACTGTAGTGGCAAGATTCCCCATAAATTTAGCGATATCCCCGGGACTTCAAAACAATTTTCCGAATCTCTTGTTTTCACTTGACTTCACTTGACAAACTTTATTGTTACTTATATTTTTCAAAATAAATAGATTTGGCAATATACAATTATGAGCATTATTGTATTTCTTCTTAATATAAGCTGATGTTGTGTTTTTGATAGGAGTGCTCGATAATATAATAAAAAAACAATACAACATAGTATGGTGACATATAGTTACAACAAAATATTTCAAAAATATTTATATTTTGAGACAAGTTTACAGAGAAATTAATAAAAATTTTAAAAATAACTCGAATTTCATTAAGTAGACTTCTAGATTTATTTAGAGCAACTATCGTGAAAGGAAAACGTTTATTTTTTTAAGTAACGCGAATTATTTTTATTCATTCAATTATTAATGCCTTTGTAGTGAACAAGTAAGTGACAAAGTATTATATATTACTTAACTGTCTCAGTAACAATCTTTTGTATTTATTCAGTGATAAATTGAACAAGTTCACTCACTCGGAAATATAAAATAATCTAGAAAAAAATATTTGATTCCATGAAACAGAAAAATACTTATCATTTATTTCATAATTAAATACGCAATGTTTCGCACAAACTTAACTTGCGTTTTTCCGTCGTCAGACACAAAATAATTATTAAAATTAAGAATCTGAAAATTTTCTGCTAGAATTAAATTTCGCGGTAATTTAAATTTCATTTCAATTTAAAGAAACATTTCCTGGACCCCGACCCACTAATGAGGTCTTCTCGCCGCCTACAAATTCACAAAGGGACAGAAAATGTAGAGAGGAGTTGGAAACATGGGTACTATCTAGACCCTAAAACCCTTTGCAGACCGGGTATAAACGGGAAATAAAAGCAGCTCAATTATTCTTAATGGTACCTTAGTTAAGCAAGAAAAGAGTGTCACTTCCATTGAATATAATTTGAATATAAAAAGGCACTTGAACCGTCACGGGTTGAAAAAAAACAACTGTTAAATGACCATTCCTTCAAGGCTACCAATGATACTTATTATATATTACGAGATGACATGTACCCGGCTTTGCTTGGTGTTGTGAATTATTTGGAGTAAAATTTTGAAGTCGTGAATTCTAGGATAAACATCGAGTTTTCTATACCTTCAACAAATAGTATATGCATGTATTATAAATATATATACAGGGTGTATCGGCACGTACCCGAAAAACTTTAACCAGCTATTCCTTAGCACATTTGGGGTAAAAAATGTTATGGGCACTTAACCAGCTATTCCTTAGCACATTTGGAGTAAAAAATGTTATGGGCACTTAACCAGCTATTCCTTAGCACATTTGGAGTAAAAAATGTTATGGGCACTTTGCTGTCCGGTGACATTTTTTTTCAATTAAAAACAAAAAAAATGATAAAAAAATCCACACTCCGTCACTGTCATTGGCATTGTTTCTCGTGTTCAACAGCTGTTATTAGCAAGTGTGTCAAAAAGCGTGTTCGCTCTTTCATACACATTAAATAATAATAGCTAAAAATGAAACGAATGGTGCCATGACATTTCGTTGTGATCGTAAAAGCGCGCTAATTATTTATTATTTATTTATTTATTTATTTATTTATTTATTTTTCATGTTCTCCGTAAAACGGTTATTCACCAATACATTATGGAGAAGATTACAAATTAGACAAAAAGTATAGCAAAACACATAAAAAGGTCAGTTTCACTACTTTGTGACATACGTCAAAAGATAATTGTTAAACTGCCTGTAGGTTACGTTAAAAATGTCGATGGTCAATGCAGACTCGTTGAGCAGTTCAGTCGCTCCGTTGACTGGGGCGTTCTGATAGGCAGAAGTCCTCGCTTTTGGAGCATAAAAAAGGGTATGGGACCTTCCACGAGTATACTTGTCTGGGACATATAAGTTAATCTCTTTCAAAATAGGTGGATTATGTATAGTTCCAGAGATTATCTTAAAAAAATGTTTTCCTAAAAATATTTTTCGGCGGGCTTCTAATGTATTAAGATCGAGCATTCCTGCTAAGAATAAGGATGGATACAGGAAAGGGTAGTACATATATTCATACGTTATATACAGGAAAGGGTAGTACATGTAAGTACGTACGTTAATTATCAATTCTCTTATCAACAAAACTCGAATAAAATATTGCCAGGTGGGTTTTCAAACTTTGACAAAGGATAAAACAGTGGTGACATGTGGTGAAAATATGAATGATAAATTTTTTATTAAAAAAAATGTTACCGGACAGCAAAGTGCCCATAACATTTTTTACTCCAAATGTGCTAAAGAATAGCTGGTTAAAGTTTGTCGGGTACGTGCCGATACACCCTGCATAAATAAACCTTCCGGAATAAATTCTCTAAATGATGATGAAAAGTTTCTCAAAATCTGTTGCATTGTTTAGAAGAACTAAGCACACGAACAGACAGACGTGGAAAGCGACTTTATTTTAAACTTTTTACAGATATTTGATATTCATTAGATTTGGAACAATTCTGTGATGTTATTACAGGTGCTCAAGAACGTTTCTTTATTATTATCTGGAAGAAATATTTATTCTATAGTGTTGTATTATTGACATTTGAATAAATAGTTTGCAGTTTAATTTCGATAAAAGACAGAATATCAACTGATTCGTAACAAAGATTGGAAAGCTTTGGTCGACAAAGGTAAAAAGAGATGCCTGGGTGAAACAATTATTATTGCAATTATATCACCAATTTTATTCAAATTTCAATAATTTCTTCTGAAAATTTGCCTGGGGATATTACGTTTAATACTTTGAAAACTGAGAACGAAAAAAAAATTGGATAAAACCTGAACGTATCGTGCAGGCTACAAAGATTCTTTAACAACTAAAAATACCAAGTACACGGTTTTCCAATAAGAGGTGTTATTTTGATATTCAATCGTAAAAGATCAATGGTTTTGTTGCTTGTGTGGCACGCAGCGCCGTTTTGTTAAAAGCAAGCGTTGTCCAGATCAATACCATTCAATTTCGGCCATAAAAAATCATTAATCATCTCTCGATAGCGCAATCCATTCACCGTAACTGTTGCTCCAGCCTTATTTTCAAAAAAGTAAGGTCCAATGACTCCGCCGGACCATAAACTGCACCAAACAGTCACACTTTGAGGATAGAGAGGCTTTTAAACAATAACTCGTAGGTTTTTGGAGCCCAAGAGGCGACAATTTTGATTGTTGACGAAGCCACCTTGGTGGAAATGGGCCTCATCACTCAAGATGATTTGCGTTTGATTCACTCAAGTGAATTTTAATAATTTCAATGCGTTGTTAAAGCACGTGTCGTTCCATTTTTATAAGTGACGTAGTTTCTACTTATCAAATGTTAAAACACGACCGCTTTAAAAGGAACGTCTACCGAAATAGCGGGCTATTCAAAATAACACCTCTTATTGGAAAACACTGTATTTGAGTAAATAAACGTGAAACTTTGTTCCAAACTTCTGCGTCATTTTTAAAATTAAAAATAATTAGAGCTTCGCGTCCATACGAGAGGTAAAGTGCGCTAACTTCTACGTTATGGTAGAAGTAAAAAGACGAATTACTTTTTTAGAAAATCCAATGTTTTTTTCCCAAAAAAAAGTATTTTTCCATAGAAGAACATCTATTTTTCCGTACGGAAAATTCCACTTATTGCTAACCCAAAAACTACCTTAAAACCCTGGAATTTCGAAAAAAGTTTATTTTCTTTTTTACTTCTAAAATCACGTAGAATTAACCGAAGTTAGCACACGTTGATCCGGACCAGTGACGGCTCGTGACTTTTGGGTGTACTAGAGTGCTAATATTACAAAAGATGGCTTTGTTGGTGTTGTAGCAGAAAACTATTTATTTTTATTTTTTTAGAAAATTGGATTTTTTTGTATGAAGATTTTCAGAAAATCTGTGCAATGCACGGCCAAACTAAAATTTCCATAAAATTTATGAAAAAAAAAATTAAAAATCGTTTTCAGCTGCAGCTCAAACAACACCAAAAATGCCAGTTTTTGTCACTCTAAAACACACAAAAGTCACGAGTCGCCACTGTTCCGGAAACCCTGTATATATTATGAAAAATAAAAATTTCTAAAGTAATTTTATCACGGGCATGTGCATGTGGCAAAAGTGTATGTGATTATCGAACGAAAGAAACGTAAATATTTTTTTCATCATTTATTCATAAACGCTTTCCTGCATTTCATTTAAAAATATATATAAATATATTTATGACGTTTCTCTTGTAAACCATTAAATTTAAGATAAAACGTAAAATAGTTATGTTCGCATGTCGACTGGCATATATAACGCATATATATATATATATGATGTATATATATATATATTATGAAGTTAATAAATATATATATATATATATATATATATATATATACATATATTATGTAGTTAATGTTAATGATTATTACACAAGAAAAGCAAATAGTCAATACAATTAACAGTGAACAAAGGCTACTCTAAGAATATATTTCACTTCTAACAAACGAGAATTTCTAGTCATTGATCGTCAGCAAAATACATTTTCTATACATAAACCTACACACACTTAAAAAACATGTTATGATAGAGAGATACCTTGAGAGGAAACTTCAAAATCGAGCACCAGATTCCCGGAAATCTAAATACGAGTTCCCGTTTGTCGTTAAGAGTGTTGTTTCTCATGTAAGCCATTTTCTTGGAAACATTATTCTAACCTGGCATATTTTATTCACACTATTACATTCCCCGTGTCACAGATCGCAGGCTCCATTACGCCGGCGCGTCACACGGAATCAAGTTACTTTGAACATTATAACATAGATGTCGTTTAATTACTTTGACTCAAGTGACGCTTCTTCACGTCGCGGAGTTCCTGAAATCTTGTTTTTGAAGAGACATATTTTACTACAGTGGGATTTGTATGACGAAGTGAAAATTGTTAACATCGTGCTCGTTATTAATTTTATGTTCTGTTTTCTTTGTTCTGGCAAAACAATTAGTATTTCTATCCAAGAGGGACAACTGTACAGTAGATCACTTTGAGATGCAAATCTTTTCAAGACATTTGGTATATAGGAGTTAAGTACAATTTGGTGAAAATAATCTTAGTACATGCATTAAAGTCTATTTAAATTTGATACGTGTATTTTTAAAATGGTTTTCTTTCAAAGTTTATGTACCTACCAGTTTTGTGTCAAAGTTTTTCATTCAAGATATATTTGTTTCTTACTCATTGGATAGAAAGTAAGTTTTGATATTTGTTGTTAAACTCTAAAAATTTGGCACGGTAAAAGAATATTTTTTTTAGCTCATCCGGCAAATGTCGCTAGAGAGTTCCTTCTAGGGTTAAAGTAGTGTAGAAGCTGATGAATGCGTAGTAGATTAGCATTATAAAAATGAAAAATAAAATAAAACTTCTAATATCTATCAATCATTATAATTAGCATCAAAAACAGAAAACACCCTCAATTCTAAAGTGAAATCCTGGTTACTCAAATGTGTACGCATCACAACACGCGATAAAGAAAATAATAAATAACCATTATATCTGGGTAAATTTTAGTTGAGAAAAAGAGCAGCAACCAAACCCAACAGCATCTTCCCTCCTGGAGTGAATTTAATGGTCTATTTCTCAACATTCGAGCCCCTTTTTGCGACCATCCAGCAAGATGACAGAAAATAATTTGACCTGTTAGCAATGCGTAGTGATAACATATAATGGTCTCTCCCAAAGGTTCCCGGTGTAGGTTGAAAAATGAGTGTTTTCAAAACATCGCACACGTGTTTGTGTTCCTTAGCCCTGGGCGCAGAAAAAAAGATTCGAGTGGCTCAAGCAAGCACAACTCCATAATTAGATACTCCGAAATTACTTCCATAACGGCAGTCGCATGGATTTATAACCTACTATCGGCACATGGATTGAACAAGACCTCGCAGGTCTGAATGCCAAAATAAACCGAATGGATCCAACTCAACACGCTTGCCACATAACGGTAACTCCAACGAGAGAAAATTCAAAAAGCACCTCCGACAGCCCGTACATAAGTTCACGTCATCCGCCATCTGTACTTCTCCTGCCCCATAAATAAACCAATCACTTTTGCCCTTTCCACTTCGAGCGTCGCTGCCAACCTCATCTCTTTTGTGCAGTATAAAAGCACATCCACAAATTAAAAGTGACTACGTTGTACTATCAAGCTAGGTATAAGAGTATTCAATTTTTGGGACAGCAAGATTTTCACGCGGTATCAAAATAATAAAAATTTCAAATCAAATTGTTACTTAATCACCCAATTTGAAATCACTATCCTAAAGAGTTGTTGTTTTTTACATGTATAGATAACAACACAGTAGTTATGTTTTCATCACGTCGCATCATACGTTTTTACCGTGTAAATTAATTATTGCAATTTTTTTAGAAGTACACAAACAGGAAATGACTGCACCCTCCACTGCAAAGAATTAATCTCCCTGCACCAGAGCCCAGAGGTGGTGAAACCTTTTTCTCTTGTGCATTTTCTTTTTACAAAGGCGCTTTCATATTGTTTTTAGTACTAAATTTTATTTTTCTTTGTGGCCGTATATTTTTATTTGTGAATCTAGATTAGATTCAATTACAGGATACACACAAAAAAGCTCAGTTTTATCGCTAAACGTTTTAATTTGTGTAATAAAGTTCAAACACTTCCTGTACCAGAGCAGCCTTACCGCAAAGGTACAGATCCCGTTCTATTGTTACCCTTACAAAACGTCAATCCCTTTGTAACAATAAGCCTTCTGGGAAATACCCTAATAGTTAAGGGTTAAAGGTGATCCTTGTACTCTGGAACATACAGTACCTACCTACTTGTGGGCGTAATTGTAGGTAGGTAAACAGGTGCTCGCGTCTCGTACGATTTCGCAATTCGGTAATATTATCCCTAATAGTGTAATTAATATCATGACTAGTTTAATATTACAATATTTATGAATTGAACATGATACTGTTTATCATGGGATCTTGAATAGAAATTCGAGAACAGTTGGAGGAAGTTAGTTACATAAGAGAAGCACGTATGTTATTTCCTACTGGGATAATATAATGATTTATTTTCAACTGTCTTCTTCTCCGTCTCCTTTTGAAGGCACTGTATTTAACGTAATGACAATTGGTACCTTTGAACGGACAGTAATTTTAACAAGATACAAGTAATCAAACAGTAGTATTTATTTATCACAAGAAAAATTAGGAGTGTGGAAAAGGAAGCCTTTACCTTGTTAATGATGTTTACATAATTTGGAAATTCGGGTGTTTTCTAGAAGATTCTATGAGTATTATTAATAGTTTATAGATGTACATATAGCACCGTTGTCTTAACAACACGAATTTTTGTGTGATCATCACACGAAAATATTTCGGTAAATTTTGGATAGGGCCTGACACGCTTATTACGAATAATTTTTAGAAAAAAACTTTATATTCGCCTTAACTACTATAAAAGAAAACTTTTTGCATTTCGGGCGGCGGAAAATTATGCATTTTGATTTTCAATTGCATAAAACCAAAATTCACTTCGCGAATCGATGTGGCGACAACGCGACGCCATTAGGAACGCACTGTTATGTTGGTATCACTGATGCATTAACAAGAGCTAAATACGACCGTTGCTATCTTCGTGGGATGCCGAGGTTTGTGTAATATGGTTTGTGATACAAAGGAAAGTGCCCCTTAATAACGCCTGCTCGCGTCAAGGCAAGAAAAACATCCCAGTTTTCAACTAGTTTACCGGCTACGCTAGGTTTGTGTAACATGGTTTGTGATACAAATCAATGTATCAGGGATACCAACATAACAGTGACGTACCTAATGGCAGCTGATTGCCGCCGCATCGATTCGCGAAGTGAATTTTGGTTAACGCAATTGAAAATTTAAATTCATAATTTTCCGCCGCCCGAAATGCAAAAAGTTTTCTTTTATAGTAATTAAGGCGAATATAAAGTTTTTTTCTAAAAAATATTCGTAATAAGCGTGTCAGGCCCTATCCAAAAATTACCAATATTTCATATATTTTTACTGAGGGATGATAATTTATACTCTTTTTCAAACCTTTCATAAAATCAATTATTACGAGAGGCACAAAATATGTAACTATATGCGACGAAGAGAATTCGAATAGAAAAACAAATGTCACTTGCTTTTGGATTCTTTTTTAAAATCTTCATTCTTGCTTTTTTCAAAATTTGTGTAGGAACTGGATTTTCTAGCTAATCATAAAACTGTTTCAATATTAAACATTCATCATAAATATTGTGATGTCAATGACAATACTTTTTGCTGTCATTTTATTATTTTTCTCTTATTCCGCTTCACTCTTAATACGCAATATTTCACTTTCAAATAAATGGATTTAGCTTTATTAATTCAAAACATGATTTATTATGTCGGGGGAGACGGAAAAATACGCACTTTTAATTTTAATTTCGTTGATTAAGTCACTTACGCGATATGTCAATTAGTATGCGGCGCCGTTATAGTCGCAACCGACGGCGACTATGTTCATATCATGGGTTGGATTATATTCATAATATCGTATTAGAATTAAATCACAAACCAGTCTATACAAACCTAGTGTAGCCCACAAACTACTTGAAAACTGGGATATAACTCTAAAGGAGACGCGAGCAGGCATTATTAAAGGGGCAATTTTTTGTATGGCGTTATGATTTTGGTTGACGACCGGTGTATATGGTGTATGTGAAATAATTTAAACGAAATTAAAATTTGAAGTGTTTATTTTTGGTTTTCCCCAACATTTATCGTAACTTTTAGTATATAACTACATTCAAGTATTAATTCAAAGTAAACATTCCATATTTACCGTAAAGCGGAATTCGTAACCTTTACCGTCATTTTATGTAGCGAAGAATTGCTTAAGAAAAGTCACATTTGTATAGTGTCACTTAGGAACTTAGTCACACCCGTTAATTTTACATTTACAAGAGAAGTTATTGTTTATATAAGATTTTTATAAGGCTCCACCCGGAAGAGATGCGCGATTTATCATAAACTTTAGTATGTAATTTATTTTCAGGAATAAATATCATGGATGACTGTATACGTAGGTCAAAACTGGACCGGTTACTACGGAAACTACGTTTCAAAATTCAACTCAATGAAATTGCGCCATAGTAAGTATTTTTAAAACTATAATACATATATAAATTACTATTATAAATGTTTGACTGACTATCGAACCTTCCTACCCAGGAACTGGATTCAACAAC
This sequence comes from Hesperophylax consimilis, assembly GCF_061612785.1. Taxonomy (NCBI): domain Eukaryota; kingdom Metazoa; phylum Arthropoda; class Insecta; order Trichoptera; family Limnephilidae; genus Hesperophylax; species Hesperophylax consimilis. The sequence goes on from NC_142846.1 coordinate 8,622,432, forward strand.
TTTACCAACATCGCCAAATGCCGATCGGAAGGACCAACATTTATTCTGTGACTGTTACTGCTGGAATGTCCAATTTCAGAGAAATGCGTATTATGTCCACGCGTGTGTCAGTGATCGCCACCATGTTGATATTATGCATTGTCATCGGCAATAAGTCTATCTGTCAAGTTTCAGCATGATCGGATGTATTTCAGTAAGTGGTTTAATCTCTGCTTCCAAGATTTGAATTAATTCGTTACCAAAATTTAAATTTAAAATCGAATAGATTTATTTAAAAAAAGAAGTTTGTTTTATGACAGTTTAAACAAATCGCGATCGAAAAACGTGTAATTTTTAGGTTTACTTTAACTTTTTTTTGTATTTCTTTGGCATTCACTATGTAACAATTTCTAGACATTTTTTGTTTTTAATGAGTTTTTATTATTCACAATGTACATTTGTTACGTATAAATTTTTTATAAAATTAGCGACCGGTTTCGACACGTCCGTGTCATTAACTAGCTATTTTAAAACTAGCTAGTTAATGACACGGACGTGTCGAAACCGGTCGCTAATTTTATAAAAAATTTATACGTAACAAATGTACATTGTGAATAATAAAAACTCATTAAAAACAAAAAATTACTTTAACTTTACCAAATTTTAAACTATGTATTTAGGTAGATAAGTCTCTTGTTCATAATTTGCAGTAATTTATAGTAAAGAGAGACGTTTCACCGGCAGTTTTTTTCTTTCAAACGGGATAAGGTGTTCATAAATTTAAATAAAACTTAGTTCTCTTAACAACATTATACAACTTTTCATGAAGGTAAATCATCGCAAAGTAAATACAAGTTTTCTTTTTTTCAGGGGGTGTTAAGTAGGTACCATAGCACTTACAGAAAGTAAATATATAGGAGGTATTTTTTTTTGTTTTATTTAAATTTAATTTTCAGTCCTTATTAATCTCCAATTACTAATAAAATAACCATGCGGTGATAAAAACAATGTTTTTTTTACATTTACAAAACTATCGTATTTTTTTTATATTATTATCAAGTTTAATTCGTAGTATTCCATTTTAATTAATGGTTTTCTTTTAATTATTCAATAATGTTATTAGTAAATTAACGAAAACCAGTTAATTTATAAACAAATTCTGCTGTGTAAATTATTAATACGAATGACAGCTGTTTCCCTCGTTGAAGGCATTATCAAACTGTAGTGAAGTCACTTACAGACGATATTGTTTTCAATTATTGTTTAATGTTTATTGTCAATTGTTAATTGTTAATTGTTTATTGTTTATTGTTTATTGTTTATTGTTTATTGTTTATTGTTTTTTGTTTTTTGTTTATTGTTTATTGTTTATTGTTTATTGTTTTTTGTTTATTGTTTATTGTTTATTGTTTATTGTTTATCGTTTATTGTTTATTGTTTATTGTTAATTGTTTATTGTTTATTGTTTATTGTTTGTTGTATGTTGTTTTGTGTTTATTTTTTATTTGTTATTGTTAGTTCCATATAGGTACTTATAATGCAAACAAAAAGATTTCATTTTTATTACCTATACAATTATTGTTTACCGAGTAAATATCGGAAAATATTCATGGTTATTATTACTCTTTGAAATTTTCCCCAATTATTGTACTTTCGTGAATAAAGGTCATTAAAGTAAGCCACCCAAATTATTACTTTGGAAACACCTTACTTTAACGACCTTTATTCAAATTTAAATAATACAATAAGTAAGGGAAACTTCAAAGGGTAATAACAAAAAACAATAATATTTTCCGATATTTACACGTAATTAATAATGAAATGAAGGTATTAAAAATATATCTATTTGTTCTCATTATAAGTATCTTTTTGGAAATAATATAAGTTTGTCGACTGTGAGAGGCTTTACCACAGTTTGGTAATGCCTTCAGAGAGCAAAACAGCTGTCACGCGTAGTAATAATTAAACAGCAAAACTTCTTTACAAATAAACTTTCTCTCATATTTTGTTTAAGTTACATGTTTTTTAGAAAGGTTTCTATCATTCTATATTATGTTTTATTCTGTAGTATTTAAATAGCGCCAACCCGTAAAAAATCACGGTTAATTATAATTATAATTACAGTATTTTGTACAAACGGCGCGGCGTGATGGTTAGTTAAAAGAAGCATTATCAGATAAGTTCTGAACGAACAACATGAAATTGGAAAAAATTTTCTAAATAGTTTAAAATCTGTTTGTGCGCTTAGTTCTTAGATCTTCTAAACTACTAAACGGATTTAGATAGAAAGGTTTACTTGTATAATACATGCATATTCTGTTTAATGAAAGTAGAAATGTCTAGCAACACTGAGTACGTGTCAGGTAGTAATCTCTAAAAATTCAACCAGCGTGTGTTCGTGCTCTTAAAACTCGAAAAGTAGTATACAGATATCGCTGAAAATTTCTAAGTTTGTTCTTATTAGCGCCAGGAGTATTTAGAGAGAGGTTTGAAAGGTACATATACCATTAAATAATATAATAGTAAAATTACTCAAGAGACTATTATAAGCACGATGTATAATCTCGGATGAAGGGTGTTGTATTGAAGAGAGATAGGACAACTATGCAAATTATTGATAAAGCTTTCTTTTTTAGTTTTGCTTGTGTTTGCGTTTTTTCGCCCACGTTTCGGACACTAGCGATACAATATCCATCAACAGCGAAGATGTTGATAGATAAATCTGCCCTGTTGAGGAACACTGTTATGATGTCTGAAACGTTGGTTAAAGCAGGAATCGTAATACAGCATAGTACCTTAAAAATAAATCGCGATTATACTTTATGAAGAAAAAAAATCGAATAACATCCAACTATGTAAACTTTTGTTGGATACTTAAACTCATCACATTATTTGAATTCAATCATTTCGTATTTTTCTCGCAGTAAATGCTTCTTGGTTACTTCGAGTTTCAATAGCTAGAGGCAGTCTCTTCGGGGATCTCGATCTTTGAAATCCTTAACGGTTCTTGAATAATTCCACCCTCTGTTAAGAAGAACTTTTATTTTTCCTTTAATGCAGAATCTCCTAAATAGAGCGCTTTGTCTTCTGAGAGATACTGGTTTGGAAGTAAATATGCTTACTTATCACAAGTTTGTTTAAAATATTATTTTGCAGGAGAGGCGTTGAAATTGAAATAAAATTGAAACAATCATATGACGCCATTAATAATATCTTTGACAATTAATTATTAATGATTAAATATATTGAAACTCTAGTCTAACAAGTTGTGTTGAGTTGCCAATATCCTCCATTAATCAAGTATCCCTACTACTACAAATCATAGATTATACACCATCACATCGATCACGCAGCAAAATAGTGTAAAACATGCCTTGGTCAAGTGCAATCAGAAGGATCACCTTATATGGTGATCGACGAAAGAGCAACAAGCGCTAACGCAAAAATTATGCACATAAAAGGAATGATTAACTACAGAAGAGGGGGTGAGACTGAACAGACGGATAGCGGGAATATACAGCGGGACTGCCCTATAGAGTATGGAGAACTCCGCACTTCAGCTCGGAGAGTCGTGGACTTTAGGCATGAGAGCAAACGACATGCCATCCGCTGTGCGGATGGTTATTATGGTTATAACATCCATGACTAAGGACCGCTTCTTTGACTGGTTTTTTTGTAAGACGGCTCGCATGTGGAACGTGCTACCGGCGTCTGTTTTTCCTCCTTCATAGACTCTGGCTCTTCAAGACCCGCATCAACTAATCCCTTGACATAGATCCCTTGCCTTTTCAATCTACAGACAGAAGCGCTCTGGCTTTCACCATTGAAATAATAATCATGTATTGTTTCATGGTGCTTTAAAAAAAACGAAGTATTGAATTCCGTAAGTCAAAACTTAAATTTCAGGGTGCACAGTTTACAACGACGCTGTGCCAGCGGGTTCCCTACAGAGCATCAGACCATCCTAAAATATTTTTTCAATTAGAAAAAAAATTAAATTAATTTTTATTTATTTAAAATAAAACATGCATAAAACCATTATTTTATTTGTACACTTCGCCAAAATAGTACCTACCTAATTATCATACAGTAATTGGTAATAACGTCTCTTCTAGCCACTGGTACAGTATCAGAAATACCAACATGTCCCCAACAGATTATTTTAAAAGACTGTTATCCCATATAAAGCAAGCTTATATTCATTTTACGTAAAAAATAAAAATTAGAATGCTAAAATTAAAAATTACAAATGCAGATGGTTTCTTTTTATAGTAATTAAGGTGAATCGAGAGATTATATTTAAAAAAAAAACGTATTTGGCGTGGTCAGCAATCTTGAATAGTTACCAAACGAAGATAGAAATGAAAATTTACTCAAATGATCGGGTAGTAAATGTTGCGTTAAATACAGCTTTATTTTAATTTATGCTACTGTTGAAAAGTTTGTATTCTTAAATGATATGAAAATTAGATTTCATGACAGTTGAGCAAATCCATGTTTCGAGAGTTGTTTCCTTAATTTTCACGAAATTGTTTTTAATTTATGAAACTTGTTTGGGAGTGGTCCCATTTCTATATTAAACTTGAGTTGATTTCGGTAATAATAAAATTTAAATTTGCTTCGACGGGACGACCGCTAGTTTCAAACTGTGCAAAAAATCGCCGATGGTGTAACAATAGATATTTGCCTCCTTATTTAAACATATCGATTAGGTTAGGTTAGGTTATTTTAAGAACAAAATTATTCAAAATTAATTAGAAAAAACCTTTCTTAAATATCCATTTTTCTGAGTTCTGCCAAAATAGTGCCTACCTAATATTCATGAAATAAATGGTAATAAAGTTTGTTCTATCCCCGCGTGTAGTATCAGGAATTCCAGAACATAAATATATCGTTGACAGAAGTTATTGGAAATGGTTGTCATCCCATACAACGAAAGCGAATTTTTATTTTACTTTTTTAAAAATTTGAATTTTTAAATTAAAAATTGCCTTTTATAGTATGATTCAAAGTATTATATATTTACACTTCGTTTCAAGAAATTTGTTTACTAAATAATTTATAAGTACTTTTCACTTGTAGTACCTGCCTGTGTACACAATTTCTTGTAATAATACTGTGGCTACAATCAATAATATTCGAGAATTATTTAAGATTGATTGATTAGATCTCCACTTTGATTCTTGTTGAACTCAAAATAAAGGCTGATCAGTCTCTAATTGAAAAGCAATACGCAAAGCGGCAAACTACTTTGCATAAAGACTTGAATCTTATCAGACTTTCCAAACCTTCCCTATTCGATTTCCCACCCCCAAATTCCTCCCAATTCTTTCCAGATCCCCCTTCTCCCACATAGAATAAGTACCAGCTGCTTCCCGTTTCAAGTGATGAAGCAAGGATGCTCAAAATTCCTCATTTAAATAGGAAAAGCGGTGGTTGGAGAAAATAAAATAACATGTTAATCAGTTGCATAGAGAAATGTATAAGCTTTTTTTCGGTTCAGATGAACTTATTAGCATACTGAATCCGAGTTAATGAGTTTCAAAATAAGCTATGTAAAAACAAATAAATTGATGGTGTTAATTTAATTTTAATTTTTTTATAGCATGGTTCAATTAAATAATGTTGAAAATACTTTTTTTGTATAGTGGTGTACTCCAAGGATCAAAACATAATCATTTTTAACGCTTGATGTTTAGATGCATTATGATAGCCGCCATGGTCGAGGGTAAGGTTCTTGAATAGAAAGCTGGAGGTCTCGGGCTTAAATCTCGGCGTGCGCAAGGAGATTTTATTTGTGCTGCTTTACAAATTACTCATTGAAAATAATTAATTAATTTATTTATTTGTAAGAAACAAACAGCTTTTACATTATATACAATGATAGATATAAATATACAAGTTAACCGAAGTCAAGCCACACAAGTTTCTTATGCTAAAGTTCATTGGAAATGAAGTTTTAATATCTTAAAATTAATTTGGTGTTAAAGGAAGGGGAGAGGAAGAGGAAAATAGGAAGAGGATAGGAGATGCTTCCGATACATTCCATACTCTCATATTAATAGTCGATCGTACGCATTACTTCATATCGACATTTCTTTAGGTTATTAGTTATTACAAAAAATGTCAATGCCGTAAAGTTTTGAATTATATTGTGTACATATACGAGGAATTGGGGAAATTTTTCGAATGTTTGTTATATATATTATATTTTCAGTACGTTCAAGAGTAGTAGATAATCTCAGTATCGCCCTAGTGTAAGACCACTATTCAGAATTGGAAAGTTGCTTGAAATGGCTTTGGCCTTGCTTGGTGACCAGACTAAATAGCCAGGTACTTCCCCACCATTCTTTTCCCCATCTACTTTTCCTCCCCACTACCTCCACATTCACAATATACCCCAATTGAGGATGCCATAGTCTTACTAGCTCCAAGTGGTTGGGAGCAGTAGGGAATCTTGTGCAGTATTGATATAAAAATATTAATTAATATATGGGACAATTAAATGTATTTAGAAGAAAAAAGTTACATGATTATTGGGTAAAAGTTTATCTTCTTCCAACTACTCGGAGGCAGTAGAACTACGACAAACAATAAGGGTTGTGGAACTGAAGGGAGGAAAGCATATGGGAAAAATAATGTTAAAAACTAACCGTGTATTTAGTACTGATCATACGGTCCTTTCAAGCAGCGTTTGATTTTGAATGTTGATCTTTCACCAAGGTGTAACTTAATATCTACAACTCAATCAGGATCAGGACCGACATATTCTATTATGCACATTTTTATTAAAGCTGATGGTTAATAAAATATTTTAACGCCTTTCAATGACATGCTTTCAGTATATTTTTTTCTTTAATAGTTATATCACATTTAATCCACAAATAAAAATTACTACCTACTGGAATGATAGGCTATAAAGATAACTGTAAAGTGGCGCCATCTCACCGAAGAGTTTAAGAGGCATTGGCGAGCGCCGTTCATGTTTCGGAAAAATTACAATACTGTGGTTGTAACGTGTTCTATTATACGTAAATGAACTGTAAATCAAATCCACGAAAAACGACAGTGTAAAACTCATTCAATTGGTTTTAAAAATTCACGGGAAGAGTGGAATGAAGGAACAGCCTACCTTGAATTTCCAAGAATACCGGCAACAGAGCTCTCGACGAACTTGCACTGTTCACGGGGTGAAATTTCCTCCAAAACGAGATAATCTTTAATATGATTTTGATATTTGCAAACAGAGCACAAAGCATGTGAATAATACGCCGAGGACACGACGGTTGCACCTTCTTGCTACACGACACAAATTCGAATACTGTACTTGCGACAATTTACAATGCAACAAAAAATCTCCTTCTTTCCAAATGTGTGTAAGGCTGTGTAAGGAAGGAAATGGATAGTATATGATGGGAAAAATGGTAGGTATTATTCAAAACTGTTTCAACACTAAAGAGTGGTAAAGATTTCATAATCGATTAAAGAAAATATCAATCTCTTTGAATTGTAATCTAGGGCCGCAAGTTTCTTGATGACGAAATGACTGCAAAGATATACAAATGAAAGAAATGGAACTGTAGTGAGGATGCCACCAGGAAATAGAAAGGGCCTACCTTGTTGATGGTATCCTTTGTGTTCCTTTATATATACGAAAAACTCCTTGTTTCACTGATTTTGAAATTGTTTCACTGATCTTGAACTCCTCACTTATTTAGGTATTCCATCATGGAAATGGTACTGCCCGGGCACTCTTGTTCTGACAATAAAGACAAAAGGATCGAACAAGTGTCGGAGGTACCTACGTATGGATTAAATTAAAATCGGAAAAATAATAATCGGCTATTCCTAAAAAACTGATGTTATTAAGTTCTAACACTTACCAAAAAAATTGTAGGTATTAATAGATTTATTTGATGTGGGTCATTTAAAAAAAAACTTTCCACACAAATTATCAAAACATATTTTGATGATCACTTAAAAAATAATCTTAAAACAATTGGTAAAAACTTTCGATATTTTTGGGCAAATAATACAATGCCAAATTATACCTACTTAACTGATTGAAAAGAAGAAAAAAAATGCCTTGAAGGAGCTTTACCTTTTTCTAAAGGGATTAGGTAGGTACTCGCATTATGTGAACCCTCCCATTATGAATTTATAATAATTTTAAAGGTTCAGTTATGGGCCAAGTTCGACTTCGCCGAACTCGGATTAATTATTTATTCAATTCCGTATTCATCCTTGTACTGGTTGGTGTCTTCCATTTGCTTTTATTATTGTGGTCGATTGTATTTTGGGCACTTATAATTTCATTTTGTTTTATAATGTTATCAGGTTGAGTTTCTTATAAAACATTTTTTTTCTGAAACTAAAGACTTCTGCGTATTCTTGTAATTATTATTGTATTTGGTTCTGTATTAGTTTTTACAGCACGACGCTTGATTACCAATGAATTTGGATGATGGTAACCAAACCTTAATCAAAAGATGGGTTAAAAAATATACAATAGTAAGCCAGTTCGTTTTACACATGCTTTTGCTTTATACATTTTATTGATTTATGTATTAATTTTTCCAAAAAAACGTTTTAATTAAATACAAGTACAAGTTTTTTTCAAGGAGTATATAGTTCACAAAATTGCATCAGGTATACGTATTTACACCTAAAAAATCTTCACTTTTTTTCAATAAGCCCTGATGAAGCTTGAGATGAGGAAATCCTAGTGGACCGTGATATATAAATTCAATTAAAATGTTATTTTATAAAGGGTGATTCTTTTACATTAACGCACATCTTTGGGGATGTTTTGTGGGGGGTCTTTTTTAAGGAAAGGAATAAGAGAAAATCTGGGAAGGTAAAAGGTATGAGGATTGAATAGGAATCTATGATACAACTTATCCAGAAGTGTCGGACGTATGAATATATCTCTCTCACTCAAGTGTCTCACGCCATCCAGCTGTTGGGCAGGCGCATTCTGAACACACCTCACCCGATCAACCCGGGCACCCCTGCTAAATCACCAAAAGTTGCGAACCACTTGGGGTGGCCTGTGGCAGAGGTTTTGGTTATCCAATAAATAGTTCCCGGGGCGGCGGTGATCAAACCCGCATCCCAAATAATTTTTCTAATCTTCATAAATACTTTTTTTGAAATGTACGAGTTTACCTCTCAGTATTGAACGTACACATAATATAAATGCATACATTTTTAGAAAAAAATACTAACATTTCAAAAATAATACGTGTGAAATAACCTATGTAAATATATAACACGTATAAAATATAAAACAAAGGTAAGTATTGGGAACCAACCAAGGCACTGCCTGTATGTGGGTAGTATAAAAAAATACAAATACAAAAATAATAGAAAAAATATACTATCTAAATAAAATAAAATATTAAAATACAAAATCAACCAAGTTATAATGTATCAATGTAATATTGTTGTGATGAAGTGAAACACAAAGTTTCATAATATAAATACCATGAATAAATAAGAATTTAATAAAAAAATTTAAATCATGGTGATACTGTAGTCACAAAAAGAAATATGAAAGCTTGCAAAGAATTTAATAGGTATGGTGATTCAACATCTTAATAATTCAGCCATTATAATATATATCGCTAAAATTAAATGTGCTAGGACCAATACAAAATTGGTTCACTGTTGTTACTTATATACTCGTATAAAAATTAGATAACACAACTGAATAAAATACATTTATTTATTGCGTTTCATATTTAAAGCTTTTGTTTTATGTCAATAGAGAAATCTGCAAATCCATTCTCAAATAATTTGTTCTCAATTTAAGTTTATGGGGATAATTTCTTGATTGAAAAAATAAATCGGCACTTATAAACCTTTATTATATTTTTTATCTGAAACTTCATAAAAATCCCAACTGCTCCCAACCGTCTAGAGCCAGTAAGATTATGACATGCTCGATTGGGGAATATTGCAAAAGACTATGTTCGTGGTTGATTATGACCGTGGTAATCTGTTAAACAATATATTTTTTATAACAAAATTCAAAATCAAAATTGTGCAAAGATGAATTTCTAGTCGCATAATAGTTTAATGCACCTTTATTCAAATAACAGATTTCGAAACACGTTTCCAAAGTGAGCGCACTTCCTTGTTTAAAGCAGATTAAATTTATCACTACATTCGTTCATACCGTTACCCTTCAAATAACTGCTGCTACTTACCATAAAAATAAACTGCCCTTACAATGTATTATAGTTAAATCACCAAAAGCCATCGTTTCCTAAGATATTTCTCAAGTAATAACGTAACGCAGGTTTCCTTTGTATAGCCTCCCATAAAGCTGTTACTGCTATTGAAGAAATGTGTGGTGCTTTCATAAACTTCCAGTACCTACTACCTCGTGTATTCACAATAAAGCATAATATTTTATTGCTGCAAATCCGCAGAATATTTTATTTTGCCATGGGGATTACAATATCTCGTGATATATATTATTATATTCACAAGGTTATTTACATCCATTTGACAAACATAATGTCTGTTACAGATGAAAAAGGAAACCTTTTCCACTTTTTCTGTGAGATTTTCGTCAATGCTTATTTATATATTTATATTGTTTGCCGGACGTCAAGAACTTACACCTACTACGATTTATTTTAAAAGAATTTAATGAAAATCACACTGCTCGAATTATAATGCGTGTTTTGCCACACATTATATCTTGCAACTCAACTCATTTCCACAAACAATAATGGCCTTAGTAATTAGGGTAGTGAATTTTTTTATACAATTGCTAAACAACCTGTGTGTGTGAAAATCTTACTAATAAACTAAAATGAAATTTAACGGCCATGAAAAGTAAAACATTGTTTATTCAGCGGAAGAGGGTAGAATATTCGTTAAATAAACTTGAAATATACTATCAGATTTTGGGACATTTCCAAGGTACAAATGTGCTATATATTTCTGTAATTTAATATTTTTTTTGAAATGGTATTTGTTTTTAAGAAAATATTTAAAAAAACATATACATTTAACGGATGAAGAAATATTCCGAAATCCGATTAGAATTTTCAAATTTATACAACAGGCTAACAACCCATCATTTCCCGAACTATTTCTAACCAGTTTTTATTTTACGCTTCTATTAGTGAGGTTTTTACATAAACGGTTGTTTATCGATTGGGTAAAATATTTACGACGTCTGAACATTTTTCTATGTTAAAAAAAAATCAACCCCATTGACGTTATTTTATTCCGGCTCACTACAAATTCAAAAAATACTTGACAGGCAGTGGGCGGGCTTTCGGATTTGAACACGTCCATCAAGATAACTGTTTTTCGTTGGTAACAAGTGATGCGCCTCTTCAAATGCTGATAAAAGCATGGGTGTCATGGAGCGTTATTATAATGAAAACTTTCGGAATATTTTGATGGTGATTTTTTCATTTTTCTTTGAGTCATGACTAATCGTGTTCATTAGATACCTAATTCAGTATAAGAGCAAAAATATAAAACGCAATGAAGCTTTTAATAAACACTTTGTTAGAAATAATAATTTCCCTCTTTTCTTTTTTAGTCATAAAGACTTTATACCTAGTTAAATAATTCAATTTTTCGCTAATGCCTAATTGCAAAACTTTCAATGTATTATGTGCAAATCTCTAGTTAAGAAATGCAATAATCCATTGTCGCATAGTTCTAACTGTCTAAAACATTCTTTGCTGTATTTTGACAGAGTCGATAATACGAACAACTCGTCTGATTTATAGTGATTTATTTTATTTATTTATTCATTTTTATTTATTTATTTATTATTTTATTTACGCCCTAATGGGCTTTTACATGAAAATGTACATTTACATTGATTACAATAATTGAACATAAGAAGATAAATGGAGTTAATTGTAAGAAAGCAACACATATAATAAAATTTTGTGCAAATTAGCAAAACACTAATAAGATGGATTCAATATAAAATATACCCAAGCATGAAATAGTAAGTAAAAGAAAGTTCAACATAAAAAGTAAGTAAGTGGGTGTGTTTAAACCCAGTATTAATTGTGAGTTTAACAAATCGATAAACCAATATAAATTAGAGTGTAACTTACTCGTGAGGTAAAGAACATTATAACAGAGATTAAAAAAAAAAAAAAAAAAAAAAAAAAAATAACAAAATAAGAGTTGCACCTGTAAAAAGCAAAAACTAATAGAATTTAGCAATATCGACATGAATAAGAAATAATAAGATCTGAGATGGAACATAGTGTTATGTATAAAAAGTAGTTAGTAGGTATATGCATACAATTATAAGTGTATAGTAGAGCAAATAAAAAACAAACAAATATGGATATAATTTACTTGAAAGGTTTCGAATGGGAGAAGATGTAATAAAATTATTAAAGCTATAAAAGTTAATTATTAGCCGATAGAATCGAAATAAGTTGCCTTTTAAAGCTCACAAAATTGTCAAAACCAAACATATCTATAAGTTCACAGTATTTATTCGCAAGGTTGTGAATTCTAGGAATTGGTGAAAAAATAGAATAATTAGTGTTGAGGTTCTTGTTAAATTTAAAAGTATCTTTACTGCGAGTTTGCCTAGCAGGAACATTAATGCAAATAAGTTCCAACAAATTAGGGCTGTCAATTAAAGATTTAATAATTTTGAATAAAAATAGCAAATCAATTAACACTCTTCTATCAGATAATTTAAGAAGTTTAGTTTCAGCAAGCAAGTTATTGTAATTTATAAATTCGATTGGAATTTTCATTTTAAAATTAATGTACCGAAGGAATTTATTTTGTACCTTTTCTAATGATTGAGAATGGACCTTGTAGTACGGTGACCATACGGTGGAATTGTATTCTAATTTGCTTCGTACTAACGAGCAATACAGATGTTTTAATGTTGACATACTTTTAAAATTTGCTCCCATTCTCAAAATAAAACCTAGTATTCTCATCGCATCGCTTGTTATTTCATCGATGTGTTCGTTAAACTGTAGACTCTCGTGGAATATAACACCAAGATCACGAATCTGTGATACACGAAGAAGATTAGCACCATTCATAAAATAGGAAAAATTAAGTGGATTTTTGCCTTTGTAAAAACTGATAATCTGGCATTTACCTAAATTTAGTTGCAAATCATTGACAGAACACCACGCACATAGTTTATTAAGGTTCAACTGCAAAATTGCGCGATCGTCATCGTCTTTGATTATTCTGTATATCTTCAGATCGTCGGCAAATAACAGGACTTTAACATTAGTAAAAATATTAACAATATCATTGATAAACAAACAAAATAATATTGGGCCCAAGTGAGATCCCTGTGGTACTCCGCTCGAGGCAGCAAAAGTATAAGAAGTAAACGAATCTATCTTGACTGCTAAGTACCTTCCTAATAGATAACTCTTAAACCTTTCCAACATGCTCCCTCTTATTCCCAACAATTTTAGTTTACGTAATAATATTTTGTGGTTTACTTTATCAAATGCCTTACTGAAGTCAGTATATATGGAATCAGTTTGATGTGATGCATTAAGGGCATTAACAATATCATTCGTGTACAATATCAAATTGGTAAGAGTAGATCTACCTTTAATGAATCCATGTTGAAGGGGAGAGATGGTTCGATTGATTCGGGATATCAACTTATCTAGTACTAGGCTTTCAAAAAGTTTGGGTAAAGTAGACATTATACATATTGGCCTATAATTTGTTACTTCGCTCTTATTACCTTTTTTGAAAATGGGCGTTAAAAGACTAAACTTCCAAAGGTCCGGGAATACACCTGATGAGAGTGACTTTGTAAATAACTTATGAATAGGATATGACAATGTATGCATACAATTTACTAAAAACCTGGGCGGAACATTATCAGGTCCTGCGGATTTTCGGGAATCAAGACTCTTCAGCTTAGATATAATATCGTCTATGGTTACATTACAGTCAGATATATCAAGAGTTTCAACCAAATCAAAGCACGAAATATTGCTGTCTTCACTTGCATTAATGTAAACGCCGCTAAAAAAATCAGCAAAAAGATTAACAGTTTCCTGAAGATTTTGGGATAATTTAGAATCGAATGACACACTACTAGGTATGTAAGTACCATTTTCTTTTTGGGATTTAACATATTTCCAAAAGAAATTTGAGTCGTCCATGATAGAGCCTTCGACATCACTAATGTAATTTTTGTAACATTTTGCGGAGAGCTTATTGCACTCTGCCCTCAATTTTTGAAACGCAGTATAATCGATGGCCAGGCGACTTTGTTTGAATCTCTTATGAGATAATTTTTTGAGGTAAATTAAGTCTATCAGGTCTTTTGAGAACCATTTTGGGTATAGAGTTTCTCTGTAAGTCGTTAAAGGAACAAATTGTTCAATTGCAGAATTAACGATGAAGTAAAATTTTTTAAGGTGTACATTAATATCATCGTCGCTATCAAAGAATGACCAGTCAGTCTGTTTAAGGAAATTTGAAATTTTAACATAGTCAGCTTTTTTGAAATTTCGAGTTTCTACTACCTTTTTTACGATAGGAATTGGTTTAAGATTGGACATGCATATTTCTAGTGGTGGATGGTAAACATCGACAGGTAATAGAATTTCGGTACTACTCACAACACAGATGTCAGACACATTTGACAGTGCCAAATCCAACGTACGACCTCCTATATTAAGAACATTATTACACTGTGTTAGACCTAAGAACAGTGCCATATCTCTAATAACACGAGTATTAACATTAGAACAAGAATTGACAGAATTCATATTACACCAATCATAATGTGGCAGATTGTAATCACCAACTAGAAGTAGTTTAGTATTAGGATATTTAGCACAAATTGATTCAACCTCGTCGCAGTGATTGCTGTAGCTTTGGACATCAGAATTCGGAGGTAAGTATGCACATCCCACTATTATTTTACCTCTAGAAGTGTTCACATTGACAAATAGTTGCTCGATGGATGTGTTTTTTGTGGATATTTTTGAAGAACTGAGATTTTTTGAGATAGCAATGGCTACACCACCTCCTCTCGTTTTGGCACTTGTTTTAGAATTCCTATCCATACGGTAGATGTTGAAATTAGGGAAGCCTAATTCGGCGGAATTGATTCCTGAGTCGAGCCATGTTTCGGTTAAAATGAAGATATCACTGCTGATAGTTGCCGCCGAAGTCAGCAACATGGGAAGTTTAGTGCGGATCCCTCTCACATTTTGGTAGTAGCATTTTATTTTTTGTTGTTTCAGTTTTTTGGCGCACATTCAATAATTTTAGGTACAGAGTTCACATATTTGATAGTTATATTGGTTTCACCGTTGTTCTTCCTCGTCTCGAGTTGTTGGCGTAAATCTAGAAGTTGAGTCCTCTGCAATGGTGTTTGGTCGTTACTGGCCTTTATACCGTTTTTCAGTTTTGCGTTCCTGGTCAAAACCTCACGAGCCGAGACAGAGTCATTGAATTCGACCTTAATCGGTCTAATTTTGTTGGACTTTTTTACACCAAGTCTGTACGACTTAACCACACTCGGTATTAATTCATTATTTATATCACTAATCGCTGAAACTACTTTATCGCTGTCCATTTTAATAATTGTTGTTGTTGATTCTGAAATACTTTCGGGAACATTAAATAAAATAATGTTCTTTGACCGGGTTTTTCTTTCCTCGGCCTCTGCGAGCAAATCATTTATTGAAGATGAAGTATTTGTCGGGTTAGTAACAATAGACTGAGTATCCGTTACACTTTTTAATGTTGACAATTCTCCTTCCAACATTCCCATACGAACAGCCATCAATCCTGTGGTTCCTAACAGATCCGTTGTTATCGGGGTAATTTTACCCATTTGCTCCTTCGTAAATTTGTTGCAGGGGTCATTAATAATTTTTATCAGCGAACAGAGTAGATCCTTGGCCTTGGTCATATAGTTAAGAGAGTTCTCGTTTAAATCCATATTAAAATTTATTTAAAAAGAGTTAAAAATATGTTAACTTTATTCGTAATTAGTTTATACACAAACGCCTGTTTCCCGCAAACTGTTTAGCACTATTCAAAAGTGACGACACTTTCGACCAATGGCGATAGTAATGACGGACTGATAATGCGCCTGCGCGTTTGGTATGTTTACCAGTTGAAAATTGTTATTTTAATATTTTTAAAACACAGCACTGCACAGCACACACGATAATTTAAAAATCTAACTGATTTAATATTTCGAAGATGAAATTTTGCGGGTATTATGCCGTTTTACGTTAACTCCTTCTATAGCCAACGTTTCGGACACCATTACGCTGTTCATTATAAGGGTAGATGTGTAATTTTGAAGATGATGAGTGTGTAATTAACAGATATGTAAAAATGTGTAATGATACTGTAATGCTGTCCAAAATGTTGGCTTAAGAAGAAAATATAATATACCAAAGTAATAAATCACTTTTGACCGTGAAAATATTAAATCAATCCCGTCTGATATTTGTGAGGCTTAAAATAAAATCTAAAAATAATTTTTTAACATAAGCTTAACACTGGAGGCCCCGAGAAAAATAGTTTCCCTAGTGGCCTATCTCATTTTTGGGTTTGGGAGGGTTTTTTGTAGAAAGAAAGGAGTTAGGTATCCTGGATCTTGGAGAGAACCATGGTGTAGGAGGGAAGAAACAAAAAGGCCAACAAATCATTCTACAGCCGGGCTTTTGAACTCAAGAACAGATTGTAGGAAGGACCAGTTCTCATGTGACAAATGTCAACTGTTTATAATCACAAACTTGTAGCTAGTTATGTATATACTTTCCTAAAAAACTTACGGTAAAAGTGAAACCAGTATTTGACAAATATAATATCAATACAACAAATTGAAATAAGATTTCACGAAATGTAATATATATATTATGTTGTCGAAGAAAAAATATCTTACCGGTATTGGCTTGAGAAAATAGTTTTTTTTCCTTTTTTCAGTTATTAAAAATATACTCGACGTCTTGAGTTCAATTAATTTAGAAATGAATTCTTAATATAACGGAAATTAAAGGCATGAATCTCTCCAAAAATATGCTTACATGATGAGGGTTTCAAAACTCAGATATTTCTGAGAAAATTGAAAATGTTTGATCTCATTTTTACGCAATACCTACCCTTTTTTGAAGATAACTTAAAAAGAAAAAAAAAAACAATTAAAACACACTCAAGGGTAAATTATTTCTAAATAGTATAAAATAAAGTCGGTATTCACGTCTGTCTGTTAATGCGCTTAGTTCTTCTAAACTACGCAGCGGATTTTGATAGGGTTTTCACTACCATTTAGAAAATTTCTTCCGAAATTTTAATGATAATATTTGGATAATTTTTATAGCGCCGTTTTTGTGCAAAATCACCTCAAGTGCGCTTTACAAGTATATAATACATTTCTACTATGTTATTAATAACTATGGTGATCAGATAAATCATCACAATGATAGTTCATCACATCTTTAAAAAGTTATATAAAGTCATGGAAAGTGATGAAACAAAAACTTTATTAACTGGGTTAAGTAGGTTAGGTTAGGTTAGGTTAGGTTAAAAAAAAAAATTTTTTAATCGTTTCTAATGACTTTATATCACAGTTAAAAGTGTGTTGAACTATTATTGTGTTGAGTTATCATTGTGTTGAGTTATCATTGTGTTGAGTTATCATTGTGTTGAGTTATCATTGTGTTGAGTTATCATTGTGTTGAGTTATCATTGTGTTGAGTTATCATTGTGTTGAGTTATCATTGTGTTGAGTTATCATGGAACCCTTCTAAGGATAACTCTCAGCAACGCCGGGTACATGTCAGCTAGTTTAAAATAAGATTAAAAAAAATTAAATAATCAGTTTAGAACCAAAAGGGTTAAAACAATTTTGTCTCTGATATTCATGGAGACATATTTTCATAAAGGAATTATTTTATGTTTTCACTAGAAAGCTTTCCAAATAGTAAACACTCGAACATATCAAGCAAATTCGAAATATCCATGAACATTTGTTTAGTTTCGCTGACAGCTCCTCTCCATATTGATTTACGTGCGAGGCTATCCGTTTGCGGCGCAGGTTATCGTTCGAATATTCAGACACATTTCCGAACAAACATTACTTGGGAGACCTTATAGAACCTCGAATATATGTTAGCAGTAGTCAATGGCTTTTTGATGCTTATTTATAGCAGTCGTGCTCACATGTTTTTCGTGTGATGACAAATCGCAATTATAATTTTTCGTTTAATTTTTTTTTAATATCAGCGGGAAAAATTTACCGCAAACGATAATTGCATGTCACTGACATAATAAATATTTTAATTAATTAGTTTCCGAACAAATAACAATTCAGTTTGTC
This sequence comes from Hesperophylax consimilis, assembly GCF_061612785.1. Classification (NCBI taxonomy): domain Eukaryota; kingdom Metazoa; phylum Arthropoda; class Insecta; order Trichoptera; family Limnephilidae; genus Hesperophylax; species Hesperophylax consimilis. Next base: position 8,640,760 of record NC_142846.1, read on the forward strand.
ATTTGTTCGTATAGTGACACAAGAAAATATTATTATTATTACTATAGGGATTCAGGAAGATAAATTTATAAAAATCTCAAACTTCTGACTTATATATAATGGAGTTATGCCTGTTAGTTCGATCATCTCCAGAAAAGTTCACACAAAAAAATCAACACATAAACACGCTACAAGGTTCACAAAAAACTTATTAATCCCAAAAGCAAACAAAACTATATTTCAAAAATGACCACACTACATGGCCATTAAAGTATATAACAATCGTCCATTTAGCATCAAACAAATAACCGACATATTTAAATTTAAATCATCACTAAAAACATTTCTTTCAAACAAATGTCACTACACCTTAAATGAATACCTTACATAAATTAAATACCTCTGTTTTTTTTTTAAATTTATTATTTACATACATTTGTTAACATATAATTGTTGGGTTATGTAATATAATGTGTATTTGTTGGGTAAGCTGGAAGAAATAGGATGTAACCTATAAGCTATACCCTTTGTACTCTGTATTTTTAATGTGTAGTAATTTTAATGTGTAGAATATTTTGTATGTACTTGTATCTCCTTCTAGAGCTTGTATTAATTTTATACTTTCTTTCGTCATTTTATGCTCAAATGCCACAGTTTATTGTTATTCTGTGACATGCTATTATTGTGTATAGTATATTTATACCGTTGATATTAAAAAAATAATTAAAATGAAGGCAAGCACTTGAAGGATTTAAAAGTAAGAGATTTTTTTTTTTTTTTTTTTATATTTACTCCACACAGGAGGCCCTGAAGAAAATAATTTCCCTCAGGGCCTATGTCATCTTTGGGGATGCTGTGTGGAGGGTCTTTTTGTGGAGAGGAAGGAGTGAACATGGGTCTTGAAGAGTCCCATGTTGTAGGAGGGAGGAAACACAGAGGCCGGCAGTTCGTTCCACAGCCGAGCTGTTGAACTTAAGAACGAATCATAGAAGCGACCCGTTCTCATGTGACAAGTGTCAACTGTGTACAAATGTTGGGCGCGCGTTTGGCGTGTATCCCGACTACGCACCGGTGCCGAAGGGATCAATGACGCTAGTTCCTCAGAGCATCTTCCATTGTAATACCGATAGAACAAGGACAGCATACCTACCTGACGCCTGTGCTCTAAAGATTGCAGTCCGTTTGTTAAGATTGGGGAATCTATCAAACGGACCGCCCGTTTCTGCACAGAGTCAAGGGTTTTTTTCAGGTATTTTGGGGCTCCAGACCAGAGATGGCTGCCAAATTCGACAGTAGGGCGCACTTGCGATTTGTACAGGGTGAGCAGTTGTGTACTATTAAAGTATCTGCGGGCCCTGTACAGTACGCCCAGCTTCTGAGAGGCCAACTTTACTCTAGCTTCGATGGAGCCCCCGTACCTGAGCTGGTCACTTATAGTTACACCAAGCATATCAATGGAAGGCCTGTTCGGAAGATTGCTTCCGTTGAAGGAGACTAGATTATCATTTGGATCCCTTTTAGACGTAATCAGACAGGATTGGGTCTTTGAAACATTAAATTCGACGAGATTATTTTTACCCCAGGAGGAAATACTCTCGAGATAACCGTCCATTCTCTGCTTCAAAGCCCTCCGAGTCGTTGAAGTTTGTGTGCCCTTTGGGGGCTTGTCAAACAAAAAGCTATCATGAACTGTACTGTCATCCGCGTAACAATGAATCGGTGCACATGTCAAAAGGTCATTGATGTGCAACAAAAACAAAGTCGGAGACAGAACCGATCCCTGTGGGACGCCAGCATTTATGGAGTGCGAGGAAGAGGTGAAACCGTCAGCAACCGCCTGAATCGACCTATCCCTTAAAAAGTCAGCAATCCACGTACACAGGGATGCGGGAAGTCCGTAAGAATGCAATTTGTTGACAAGTCCTCGGTGCCAGACCCGGTCAAAGGCCTTGGATATGTCTAGTGCGACCGTTTGGGTCTCACCGTGACGTTCCAGGCACCGCCCCCAAACATGCGTCACATACGCGAGAAGATCACCGCACGAGCGGTTCCGCCGGAATCCGTATTGACGGTCGTTGATAATTTTGTTCTTCTCGAGGTATGTGAGCAGTTTGTCGTTGATCACACGTTCCATCACTTTGGACAGAACTGATGTGATCGCTATGGGGCGGTAGTTGGCCGGGTTGGAGCGGTCACCTTTTTTGGGAATAGGGTGAATTACCGTTTTTTTCCAACCAGAGGGCACAGTGCCACACTTCAGGGACATTTTGAAGAGCTTTGTCAAAACTGGAACTATTTCCGCAGCACACCTCTGCAATACCAGGGCAAGTATTCCATCAGGTCCACTAGCTTTGTTAACATCGAGCCCCCGTATGACGTGGAGTACATCCCGATGCCGGATCCTCAGCTTTTTCATATAGAAGCCGCAGTGAGGAACCGACGGCGGAACAGCACCCCCGTCGTCGAGGGTCGAGTTTTCCGCAAACATTTTCCCTAAAAGGTTTGCCTTTTCGGTGGCGGTGTTTGCTAGTGAGCCGTCAGGTCTGGTAAGAGGTGGCAAACTGGGTTTGCAAAAATTTCGACCTATTGAGCCCGCAAGCGACCAGAATGCTCTGCTGCCATGCGGGCAGGCAGCCAGCTTTTTGCTGATCTGCAGGTCGTGTTCGAATTTTGACCTATTGATGATTCTCTTGCATTCCTTTGCCGATTTGTTGTATGCTGATCTGCTTTCGGGCGTTCGAGATGTGTTGTAGGCTCGGTAAGCCGCGTTTTTTCGTCGAACTGCTTCGGAGCATTGTCGACTGAACCACGGCTTTGAGCCCACACCAGTTTCTTTAGTAGTCGATTGTATGAAGCCATCCATCGCCGAATTGATGACTTCACCAATCTCCTGGGCACATCTTGAAGGGTCCGAAGTCCGAAAACAAACAGCTGACCACGGAAAAGCATTGAAATGGGCCCGCATACCGAACCAATCTGCTGACCTATAGTGCCACACTTTTCTCCTCAGCCTCTCATTGGTTGGTCTGAGGCTAACGGGGATTGATGTCGTCACTAGGCAGTGGTCAGATGATCCTAGAGGCGCTGTGACGTCAATCTTATAACCGTGTGGCACAGTAGTTAAGAATAGGTCTAACAGATTGGAGCGGTGAGTCTGGACATCAGGAACCCTTGTAGGCTCCTGAACCAATTGCTCTAATCCGTAGCAAATGGCAAAGGATTCCGCCTGTCGGCCAGCCGAGTCCGTTGGGCCTGAGAACTTCAACCATGGTTCGTTATGAACGTTGAAGTCCCCCAGAACAACAAACTCGGCCGAAGGGTAGCGGGGCAAGAGATCATCAATAGTATCGCTCAAATGTTTGAAGAGCTCGGAAGTGTCTGATTCGCTATGGTTCGGTGAGCGGTATAGACATGCGTAGAATCTTGCCGTACTGGCAAGATTGACGCGCACCCACATTACGTCGAATCTGGAGTTTTCCAGACTCAATAGTCGCACACAGTTGACGTCAGCTCGACTATAGAGGCAGACTCCTCCTTTCAGTCGGAATTTGCTTGCGAGGGTAAAGCCCGGGCAGTCCAGATAGGAGGAGTCTGGCGGCTCGGCTATCTGAGTTTCGGATAGGAAAAGAAGGTTGGGACGTTGGGACAAAAGATGGTGATGGACGGAATTTAAATTTGTGTGCAGGCCGCGAATGTTGGCAAAATTTACCAACAGTTTTGGCCCGCACCGGGGACGCCTGCTACTCGCCGCTGTAAAGATGTTATGTTTGTTTTTATGTATATTCATGATTTTAATTTTTTTTTTTTTTGTTTTTTTTTTGTTTTTAAGGGTATGAAGTGAAAGGAAGGTCTGGAATGGAAAGGTGTGAGGGGTGGGTAGGAATATGGGGTTCAGGCTGTCCAGGAGTGATGAGCGTTTGGTTCCAGCCCACCCACTGCGGTGCTAGGCGATAGGCTGGGAGAGTCCGGCTGGAGAGGGCATCCAATGCGCCCCAAACGCTGCTGCTGGGTCCCCTCCGGTCACGAACCGGCACAACAGCAGTGGCGGGGTTTTTACACTCGCTGATGGGGCAGCCCACCCTTAGTCGTGAGCCTGAGGGTCGGGCCCCTGTACTATCGAGCGGCCCGGACAGCGGTAACCGGTTGTAAAGGGTCTCCCTCAACCAGCATCTCCCAACCGGCCCGCCACGCAGAAGGTGGGCCGACGCACCCGCCACCAAGACCTGGGCAAACCTTAACCCATGAACCCGGGCACCCCTGCTAAGTCACCAAACGTAGCGAACCACTTGGGTTGACCTGTGGCAGATACAACACATATAAGTATGAATACGTTAACTTGATATTGATTGAAAGGATATGATAGTACATATTATTGTACCTACATTCTGTGCAGTTAAATACATCCGCCACATCTGCGTATCTATTACTAACTTCATGTTATATAGGTAATTGAATGAGGTTGTCTCTAACAACGAATTTTTATGTTTTTTTTAACAAATGTTATTAATTAGAACATTTTGAAGACAAAACATTTGTGATTTTTGAAAAATAGCGCTCGACACCGAAGATATAAGACGTCGAATTTTGATGTTTTCGGCCTACCAAAAAACGTGTGACATCACGGTACATGCGTGGCAGCAATGCCATTTGAATTGTGAATTAAGAACACGAAAAAAATAATACATATTATGACAAATATTAACTTTAAAACTTCATAACGTCGTAATTTTGGAGATATCTCTCTCTTTAAATATAATACGTTGACTTCATTTTTTTAAATATGAAGAGAATCTTATTATCTTATAATAGAGGAGCTACTAATATTGTAGTCCTATTCGTATTCAAGCTATTTGCAGTTATTGATGTTTTTAGAATATAAATTGAAGCGTTTGATGGAAGAGGTTCGTTATTGCAAAAATTACGTTCTGAGATTTTTTACATGAATACCGCACAAGAGTTCCAACTGCTCACAACCGTCTGGAGCTGGTGAGTATATGGCATCCCCAATCGGGGTATGTTGTGAGGCTGAAGATTGTGGGAGAGGAAGGAGATGGGGAAGATGAAGGTGAGGCAGTACCTGGCTTTTCAGACCTGGTCTGTCATTTCAGGAAAGCTTTCAATTCTGAATGGTGGTCTTACACAAGGGCTATACTGTGAAATAATACAAATTAACCCTATAAAATTTACTTGTGCACGCCGGGATTTAAACCCTCTATCTTTGGCTTGCTAGTCGAGAGCTTTAACCACGAGGCAATGAGATAAGAGCATTCAAAGTTGTTATGAGATTATTTTTAGATGAACCTTTTTGTTAGATCATTGGACATGTTTTCAAAACAAGGGAAAACTATCGGTTACTCTATATAGTTATAAATGTTTAATTTGAAGTCGAATAGACAACTAGCGCTACTTTCGACTTGGATAACTATTTAAAATGTTTTTAATACTCGTACTTTTTAAATATTTTTAATAACTTTTCATACTACCCTCAAATGTTACGTAATATCCATGTCCTTGTTAAATCTACTCGACTCCACTATGATAACCGGTTCCATGCTAACCAAAGATATTGTTCTTCTAATATCTTTGATGCTAACTCAACATAGTGACGATTCAACTCACCTTTAAAAAGTGATATTAAGTCATTAAAAACGATGATTTTTTAACTTAACCTAACCTAACCTACTTAACCCAGTTAATAATGTTTTTGTTTCATCACTTTCCATGACTTTATATAACTTTTTAAAGATGTGATTAATTATCATTTTGATGATATATCCGGTCACCATGATAACCATAGCACAATCATTCATATTACTCCCCACTTGTGCAATTTCACCGAACGTCCAATGGACGTACATACATTTTTCAATATATTTAAACTCTCTCAAAATTAATTAGTTTTTAATTTCACCGATATATTTCTGCATATTGTATATATGATTAGTATTTCTTGTACCGATGTGTTTTATAATTACGTATAAAACACACCGTTAAATGAAATGTTATTTCTTTAATAAAATGTTATTTCTTTAATAAAATGTTATTTCTGTAACACTTTTGTAAATTTATGTTTTTAAAAGCCCTATGGGCGTTCAATTAATAATTAAAATAAAAAATGAAATACATGTCGTGATCGTATGTTTGCGGATATGAAAGAGACCGCGTGCCTGAAGGAGACAGATGAATATGAGTATAAATAGTACTTACGTTTTTTTTATTTTTTATTTTTTTTATTTTTTATTTTTTTTTTAATGAATGAATATGTGAAGAACATAAAATCGGAGCGGAACTTACGAAGCTGACCGATGCACTGGAGCGTAACGGTTACCCAGCAAGTCAGACTAGGCAAATCATAAGAGCCAAATCTGCACCAAACGAAGACAGAATTGAACAAGAGTCGAAAGGCTGTGCCTTCCTGCCTTATGTGCACAATGTGACAGACAGAATTGCCAGGCTATTGAGAAAGGAAAATATCAAGACTGTCTTCGGAACAACAACTAAGATACAGGACTTACTGAGGTCTGCAAAGACTAAGTTTCCTCTGGAAACAGATGGGGTGTATAAACTCAGCTGTTCCGGATGTGACAAAGTCTATATAGGCCAGACAGAGCGGACTATCTCCAAAAGGATTTCAGAACACTTCAGAGCTTGTAAACTTGGCCACCCTGACAAATCGGCAATTGCCGAGCATTTGATTGACACCGGGCATTACTTTGGATTTGTTCCTGAAATCCTGGGGAGACCCAAAACTTATAGAGCACGGCTGATTACGGAAGCCATTGAAATTCATAAAAATCCCGTAAACATTAATAGAGACGATGGAGCTAAGCTCAATAGTTCTTGGTATCCGGTAATTGACGGATACACCAGAGCTAAACGAAGAAAAACCATTTTAAATAATAAATAATAAAAAATAAAAAAATAAAAAAATGATACATTAATGTTAGCTCAGAGGGTTGGAGCTGGCAACACGGTATCACAACCTCATACTTAAGCTCACATTTTAACACAACCTCAAATAACACATCTGCCCTGATGATGGACACTGCAATGCTGTCCGAAACGTTGGCTAAAGAAGGAGTTAGCGCAACACGGCATAATACCCCAAAAACAAATAACAAAAATACTTTTGGCCGTGAAAATCTTAAATCATATTTAGTACTTACGTTATCCATCGTCTCTCTCGTGTCTCAGATTATGTACAACAACCATAGACTAAATTAGACTAGACACGGCATATTCATTTAAAAATAACCCAAACACAATTTTGGTTTGGTTCGCATGCACATTTATGAAAAGGCCCACGCATTATGTCGCAATGCGAAATGGGCACTGTGCATTGCGTTTTACCTTTTGTTGGTCTATTTTGCTTCTCAGCTATGCTGGGCAAGTTCATTTTTTCAATCACAAAAATAACCGAGTTCCAAATATTTAAATTTGAATTATGTCCATATTACAACACCTCTGACAACAAATTCTACGTGGTTTCGCTTACGAGTTTGAACGCTTGTACAAGGAGTTTAAACAGAGTTGGGTTGTTAAGTTCATCTCCATACTTGTGACGTACGCTACGTGGTGTTATTTTTAAAAAGAATTTAACTAGACAGGGCTAATCTAGTATAATACATCAATGACAACAACCTTACATTATACACCTGATGGAATTAAACAATGTTAAAGTACCTAAGTGTCTTATTCATCACAAATAAATAATCTGAGTAATTCGTCGGCCACGACACATAATTACTACAATACCTCTCTCTAAGAATCTGTTAATAATATAAACAAAATTATTTTTATTGATCATGAGTACTACGCCATTTTTCCATCCATCAAACAAATTTTATGTTGTTGTAAATACAAGTGAAAAGTGAAGCACCTTCGAGATGATTAGGGGCGCTGTAGAAATGATCAGATTCTTAGATCTCTACATTCAATAAGTTCATATCAAGCTATTTTATGCTCTTGACATGTTTTAAATTGCTTACATGCAGAGTAACATAATAATAATGATTGTTTTAAAAGTTATTTAGTTTAAACGGTTCATTGTACAAAGTTTGAAAGAACATTATTAGAGCTCTTTGGTATAACATTATTATGAAAGTTAAATAGGGAAAGTTAGCTGCCTGACGTGTTCAGGAATTAGCATTAAATGTAGGCTCACTTCCGGTACTTTCAACAAAACAATAAGTCTAAAACTCAGGTCATGTGTCAAGGGAATGAATTCCCGGTAGTCAAATTTTATAATTTACTTCTTGAAAATTCATCCAAAAATTACCTTAAAAGTTATAAAATTATTTACGTAACATGGTTAGGACACGGAAAAAACAAAAGAACGCGAAATTTTCGTAAAAGTTCAGTAAATAGATATTTTTTGACATTTTATAATTCCAACAAACAAACAAAAAACCAATTTTAAATTTCGTTGGTTGTAATGTTTTATTGTTCTCTCTTGTAAGAAGTAAGAAACTGTATTAGATACAGAATCTAATTGTTTTGAGATCAAAAGTCTCTACATCGAATGAGTGATGTTGTTTGGTTAATTATAGCTTAACATTGGGATAGGGGTAATAATCAGAAATAATTGTAATCCTCCTTTGAATGTTTTCATATTATCCATTTTCCCCGTCTAACGACCATGTAATTCCAAACTTAACTCCTCCCGCCCTTTCCCTTCCACTCATTCATCGATGCTTCTGCCGATTTGGGTTTGCCACTCCCTCCTGCCCTCTGACCCCTTTCTCAATGTTAATCTACGTTTAACTTCAGTACACGACTGATCTTGATCAAGATAATATTGTTCTCGAAACATCTATTTTTTTTATCTAATAAACTCATGTAAACAAAGTAATTTGACTTTCATTCATTACATTTGCCCAATAGCTATAAAACATTTTAAGTAACGCAATGTTTCGAATCGGAATTGGATATTAAGAGTTACTGTCCAGCTCAATTTTGATATTGAACATTTTAAAACATAGAAAATCTGTCTAGAACAATATTAAATTTCAATTGCCTGTGAGGTCACAATTTTGTGAATTGCGATATCAGTTTACTTTAAAAGTGGTGTAAATCAAACTTTTTGTTATTATACAGGGTATTCGGGGGTATCGGGAGGTGATTATACATAATCTACATGATAGTAGAAGTAAAAAAGTGAAATAACTTTTTTCGATATTCCAATTATTATTTTCCAACGAAAAATATTTTCCTTTACATTTCCATTTCAAAATACATGGCTACCTACCGAGAAGCTGTGAAGATTTTAGACTTTCAAAAACAATTGTCGGAAATTCAAAATAATCTCTATTTTGAAAGATTCAAGACATTCAATTAATTACCGACGCGTCGGATGTTAAGCCAAAAGCCTTGCAGCTTTTCGTGGGTTATGCTTTAAAGTATAAAGAATAAGTTTTAAATGTTTATACTAGATACAAACATGTAATTTTTTATATCAAAATAAAAAAACGTAAAAAATAGAAGAAAAATAATTTTCCCGTACAAAAATATAAACTTTTTTAACCTTAAAACTACTTAAAAACGAAAATTAGAAAAAATATTTTTCTTCTTTTCTTTTAATATCATGCGAAATCATCACCTACATTAGCAATCCCGGATATCCTGTACATGTTCAATGGATGAAAGACTTTAAAAACTGTTAATCATTAAAATTTTTTCAAATCATTTTCCTAAATTCTTTAAAGTATATTTTATTTAGCTATAAATTTTTACCATTCCTTTTTTATTGTATATCTATCCTAAAACTACTAAATAAATATTCCATGTCTTACTTACTACAATTTTGGCTTCACAACATTCAGACATAACTCTAAAAGACTGCAATACTTTTAGCTACCTTAACATTTAAAGGACTGTACTATTACTACTAACACTTTTTAAAATGATAATATTTTGTTTTTTAACTTCTAAATAAATACTAGAATATTACAGACTAAAGGTTGCAACACATTTAGAATATTGAGTTGGTGTTGCATTGTTTTAATCCTAGTATATCTGCTAGAGCACAATATAGACCTCATGCCTCTGTTCTAAATTATTTCCAATCTTTTAACTCGTGTTATATTTCTAGGAAAAATTACACTTGAGCAGTAATTCATGTGAGGTACCAAGGTGGTGTTGGAAACCAATTTAATTGTTGTAATGTCTAATTTTCCCTTTATCCTACTTAATAGTTAACTTTTATTTATTTATTTTATTAAAATCACAAATAAAAAATATATTAACCCAATTGCTAAGTGGTTCCGTTTAAAATATATATTCAAGCATTTAGATTACAAATTAATTAATACAAGCGCTTAGATTCGGGTTTTACTGTCGGGGGGCGGTAATTAAAATCATGCCAGTGCTAGCGTTGCTCGCACACTTTAAACTTTGTTCAGTGTTCTCTCTAAATGGGAACAGTTATTGTGAATCACAATTATGAAACTATGTGCGTTACGGTCAAAGTGTGCTAGAGTTAAGTGTCGAATACAACAGTTTAACTTTTTTGAGCGTGGAATACACTTGGGCTGTTTTGAATTGCGAACATTTTGGCGGTTTTGAACATGGAATACATTTAAACTGTTGCCAGCGTGGAATACAGTTGGGCTGTTTTGAAATTGAAAAACGTTAGTTAGAATGTTAAGAGCTGGAAGTTAGATATTGCGAATAAAATTGTACGCGCACTCCACACATTTCAGATGGAATAAATAGAATTAAAAGTTTATTAACGGCTAGTAAAAAATGTACGCATTTATACAAGAGAATGCATTTAACTGAATTGGAATATTTTAATAGATAATCCGGTCCCCTGGGACAACACATTGACTGTTTCTGCAAAAAATTTCTAAGAATTTATTTCTTTAAAAAAAACTATCTAAAACATGTCCAAGGTAAGTTAGAAGATAAGTAAGCAAAAAAGTTTTATTTAAAATCTTTTTACGAAAAATAACTAACTAACCAACGGAAAAGTGAAACAGAACAGACAGAAAAAGATTCAATCGCATCTAGGAATTGAACCCAGAACCTCTTACTTGCCTGGAAAGTGCTGTGACTACTGAGCTAATTTGACCATATCAATTTACGTAATTTCAACTGAATTTGACTGAGAGCTATCGACACTTTCTTCATTTTCTTAACGCAGGCTTTTTGGCAGCCATCTTACGTATTTTTGCAAGATTCTTCTCAAATTAAATTAAATCTAGATAATGTCTTTGATAAACATATCCATATTACTTTTAATGTGTGACATCTATTGACTATTTTACAAGTCTAGGATGTATTTTTAAAGCAGAATGAGTAAAACCTCAATTGAAATATTAAGTCATTGATTTGATTTAGAATTAATTTGGTAGACATTGTAATAACATGTAACAAACACCATATTAACAACAATTAAAAAAAAAAAAAAAAAAAAAAAAAAAATATATATATATATATATATATATATATATATATATATATATATAAATATATTATACACAAATGTCAATAATTTGGTAGACACTGTAATGTATGTATAGAAAAAAATATAGATATTGAAGACTTTATTAAGTTTGCGTAGGTTGATATGGTAGAATTAGCTTATTGGTAGGAGTACTTTCCTAGAAACGAAGAAGTCGTGGGTTCAATTCCTAGACTGAATCTTGTCCTGTCTTTTCTGTTTCAAATTTTTCACAGTTATTGTAACATCCCAAAATTCAACTCGAGATCCCTCCACCTGCTAGGTTACTGTCGCAGTGATATAGATCTTATCTTTGTATGAGCTAGAATAACTAATACCAATGTATTTATAAATTAATTCATCACATCAAGTCAAGTCAAGAGACAGAACAACGGAAGAGTAAGTTTGAAAATATTATAATGCATGAATTTGAACGATCAAGGGGAATGTGTAGTGTTCTATCATCTCCACCTAGCCCTAGAAGGAAAGGCATAATTATTATTTAAAAAATGTGATTACTGCACAAGCGTCCCAACTGCCCCCAACCACCTGGAGCCTGTGAGATTATGGCAACCTTTAATGGGTTATGTTATGATTGGGGATAAAGTAAGGCTGTGGCAAAGAGAAAAGTGAAGAAGTACCTAGCTATTCATTTCATTTCAAGTAAATAAAAATTAGTGTTAAAAAAGATACACCGAGTTTTATTTTTTTGTGCTAGGTTTCTCATTTTCCTCAAGGGCAAAGTTCCTTTATTGTGCTAGGTTACTCTAAGTTTGTAAAAAATTAATGGTTCACAAATATTCCACCTTTGGGTCTTTGAGCCTCACATCTTAACAGGCTGAATTGTTAGATTGTTAAATTATAAATACAGTTTTAATTTTAAAGCATGGCGATTTAAAGCTTTCATGTAAACCATAATGATTCAAAAATCTGCTGTAAAGATAAACCTCTAGAAGCCGCAAATGTATTTAACATTTTTTTTGCTAATGTAGGAAAAAACCTAGCTAAAAAAATCCAACAAGGCATTACCCCAAATGACCCAAATACTACAGTAAATAATGAGCATAAATTTGAATTATTTCAACCAACAACACCAGAAAAAATCGAACAAATTATTACAGGTATAAAAGGAGGTTCTGCCCCTGGTTTTGATGGGGCCACAATACAAACACTGAAATGTATAAAATCACAAGTATCAAAACCATTAACTCATATAATCAATACAAGTTTTCAAAGCGGAGTTTTTCCATCCATGTACAAACAATCTGTAATTATACCAATATTTAAAACCGGCAATCCGGACGAACCAACCAATTACCGCCCTTTTTCTTTACTATAAAACATTGCAAAAATATTTGAAAAAATTGCCAAAAAAAATAACTCAGTTCATAAAAATTAATAATATAATTCACGAAAACCAGTTTGGATTCATGGAAAACAAAAGCACAAAAGACGCCATTGCTAAATTATCTAGTACCATACAAGACGCCTTAGACAAATCATTAAAATGTGGTATTTTTGTTGATCTCCAAAAAGCCTTCGACAGCATATCTCATGTCAAACTAATACAAAAATTAAATATCGTGGGTTTTAATGACACAGCATTAAGTTGGCTAAAAAGTTATCTTCACCAAAGAACACAAGTTGTAAAAATTAATCACGCATCTAGTCTACCACTCACAAGTGATTTTGGGATACCACAAGGTACTGTTTTGGGTCGATTACTTTTTATCATGTACGTAAACGATATATTTAAACAAAACCTCAATGGAACAGTTATATCTTACGCAGATGATAAAAGTATCATAATTAAGGGTAATGACTGGAAAATTGTAAATGAAAATGCAAATAATGACATCCAAATCCTAAAAAACTGGTTCGATACAAATCTACTTACAATTAACGCAAAAAAAACAGTTTATATACCATTCACAATAAATAAATTCAAAACTTGCCCCAACAATCCCAACATTCATATAATAATACACAACAAAAAATGTAACAAAGATGTTTGTAATAAATCATGTACCATACTAAACCAAACAACTGAAATAAAGTACCTCGGTGTAATTGTAGGCCAACATATGAAATGGAACAGACACATATGTGAACTTGTTAAGCGCATTAGTAAATGTATCTATATATTCATTAGATTAAGAAATGTTCTCAAGCTAAACAACCTGAAAAAAGTCTATTACGCACTAGTCCAATCATTACTTCAGTATGGAATCATTGGGTGGGGAGGTGCATATCAAAAACTTTTAAGCTCTGTAAAAGTGGTACAAAAACTAATTATTAAAGTAATTTTGAAAAAACAACCAACATTCTCTTCAGCATCATTGTTCAAAATTTTCGAAGTACCAAAAATTGAAGACTTCTACAAAAAAGATGCGATATTACAAATATATAAAGAAACTGTAATAAAAAAACTTAAATTTAACTCATCTTTAAGGCATAATTTTAACATCCAAATTCCTCTATTTTCAACTCAACAAATGCACAATAATTACATTTACAAAGGCATAAAATATTTTAATAGTCTTCCCGAAGAAGTGAAAAAATACCAGATTTTATTTTATTCAAAAAAAAGGTCAAATTTATATTTAAAAAAAATTAATATCACCTTTCAAATGTTATAACTTCAATTCATGTTACAACCAAAATTAACGTCACAATCCTCTTTTAAGTTTATATTTATTGTACTTTATTGATGTTAATTACCGATATAAACATGAAATAATTGTAAAATAACTCCTACGCCAAGCTCAAGAGCTAGCACTCTTCATTGGAGTAGAAATTCAAAAAAATATGTTCTAACTATTACCTATTATTACCTAATTTTATGTACAATGTAACAATGTTATAAGTTAAACAATAAAAAAAAAATAAAAAAATTCAAATCACCAAAACGAACTCAACATATTCGAAAGTGATTTTATATTATTCATCATTAAATTATAGATTTTAATGTTCAGTTGATGCACTACGCATTATAGAACTTGGTATTATTAGATGTACAATATTTTATTTATTATTTTTATTTTAGTTTATTTAGGAAACCGAATATTGTTCATGTGAATTAATTTTACATTTGTGTTGAATATAAGATAAACCAGTTAATTATAGTGAATTGTTTTGGGGGTATTATGTCGTGTTACGCTAGCTCCTTCTTTAGTCAACGTTCGGACAGCATTTCAGTGTCCATCATCAGGGCAGATGTGTAATCTGCCCTTATATTACACATCTGCCCTGCCGTGAAAATCTCAAATCAAACCTAAACAAGTTAAGTTCCATTTACATTTTTTTATATTTGCAGGTAAGGAAGAAAGTAAATATTTAAAGAGATTGGTAAAAAAGGAATTTAAAAAATAGATGAATAATAAAAAATAATCGTTGTGATTAAGGTGCATTGCAAGGTTAATCTGTTTTTGTTAATATATATGTGCAGAGTTACGTTTTTTGTTCCGTTGCTATACCATTACCCATTTTTAAAGAAGTAATTAGTTTTTCCAAGAGTCAGAAGTCCTCCTAACTCCATATTAAGGAGTGAATCATTCTGAAGTATTGGGGAGAATTTTTAAAAACCTGTTTTCTTATAACATTGTAACAGAGAAAACTTTTATTTTGAGTTGAAAGTAGAAGGCAGTTGCAAACTCCAGCGTATACGTGGTATATTTCTGAATACCAAGAAAAGGCATATAAGAATTCAACGCCCACAATAGCTCAGTTTTCATACAAATTTCTCATTTATTTGATAACCTGCCAAAATTTCATGTTTACAAGAAATAAATCAGGGATTTATTCGAATCCAAATAGAAACACCTGCCCATAATGAAAAAAATTCTCCACCCTTAAACCTTAAAATCACCAGGGCTGCTTTGTCTCCCAATTTCCTGCCGCCAGAAGTGTAACGAAATTTTCCTCAGGGCTGAATAAATTAATTACAAAGTTCTCCCTTACCAGTTCTGACGATTAAATCAGACAAGAAAATTAAAGTATAACCACGTGTATTGTGAAAGTTCAACATTAGAATTGTAACTTATTCAACTGCACAAGTTTCTGAGTGAAATATTAACTGCTTATCCTAATAAAGTCTTTCTTTGGTATATTTTTTACCACCTAAAAACAAGACGTGTTTAATTTGTTCAGATTAATTATTCAATTTAATAATATTACAGGTTTCAGCAAAAATATCACCTGGCCGCTTATCTGTAGGTTGTGCTTTAACATTTTGTAATGATTACTTAGAATAAAGAGCATAATTATACACACCTCTTATATTCATAGAAAATTGAAAAATATTATTTATACTGTGTCAACACCGCGTTAGCGGTATTAATAATAGTCTGCGAAGTAAACGGTTATGAAATAAAGTTTTAGACTGCGTAGTTAATAAAAAATAAAATAATATTAATTTTGTAGATTTTTTTAAATGTGAAACTGCACTAGAGTCCCAACTGCTCCCAACCGTCTGGAGCCAGTGAGACTACTGACTGAATGTGTGAATAGTGGCTGAATTTAGTAGAAGGAGGGAGGAGGTGGGGAAGAGGAAGGTGGGGAATTACCTAGCTATTCATATCTTCTCATCAATACCACGAAAGATATTTCAAGGAACGTTTCAATTCTGAATGGTGGTCTTACACCAGGGCAGACAGTATCTTCCACTCTGGAAGGAAACAATGTATTATTTCAAATAAATACATTGTGATATAACACAAATCATTCCAATCAAATTTATTTGCGCACCACAGGGTTTGAACTCGCGACCTTCAGCTTGCTAGTCGAGAGCCTTACCCCTCGACTACGGAGGCCGTCGAAAAAAAGATACAACGAGTCTTCTTTTTTTGTGATAGGTTTCTCATTTTCCTCAAGGGAAAAGTTCTTTTTTTGCTAGGTTTCTCCTTTTCCTCAAAGGCAAAGTTATTTTTTGCTAGTTTTCTCCTTTTCCTCAAGGGCAAAATTCTTTTTTGCTAAATTTCTCCTTTTCCTCAAGGGTAAAAGTTTTTTTTTGCTAGGTTTCTCCTTTTCCTCAAGGGCAAAGTTCTTTTTTGCTAGATTTCTCCTTTTCCTTAAGGGTAAAAGTTCTTTTTTGCTAGGTTTCTCCTTTTCCTCAAAGGCAAAGTTATTTTTTGCTAGTTTTCTCCTTTTCCTCAAGGGCAAAATTATTTTTTGCTAAATTTCTCCTTTTCCTCAAGGGTAAAAGTTTGTTTTGCTAGGTTTCTCCTTTTCCTCAAGGGCAAAGTTCTTTTTTGCTAGGTTTCTCCTTTTTATTAAGGGTAAAAGTTATTTTTTGCTAGGTTTCTCCTTTTCCTCAAGGGAAAAGTTCTATTTTGCTAGGTTTCTCCTTTCCCTCAAGGGCAAAGTTCTCTTTTGCTAGGTTTCTCCTTTTCCTCATGGGCAACGTTCTTTTCATGTGTGAGGTTTTTGGTTTTCCTCAAGGGCAAAGTTCTTTTTTTATGCTAAGATTTTTATTTTCCTCAGCTGCTAAGTTCTTTTTTACTTTAAAAAAAATGACTGGTTTACAATATTCCACCGTTGAATATCCATACTTAGTATGATTTTCAGACCTGAATTTTCCGTAAGTCGTGTGATGTGACTGTACAGTGGTGGTTTTTAATTGAAATAAGACCCTTATAACATACAATATTTCTACATTGCTACTTTGTCTGTAGGTATATATTAGGTATTACAATTTCGTTCACGATAGCGGCGAAATAATCAGTCTGCGGATGGTATTATTATAAATTAATCGAACTGTTCTATTATTTATGATAGTTAGTTATTTACTGTGGAAGTTCAACATTAGGAAATTGAAACTTATTCAGGTATGGATTTCAAAATATAGTTTTTAGAAATAACTCATCTTTATTGCTTAGCCTTTTGGTGTATTTCTGTTACCAAAAGAATGAATTTAGTTCTGTCTTATATCGTAAAAAGTCATAAAATTTATGATGATAAAATATATTGGATGTTAAGAGCTTATTGTTTGATAATTATAAAATGGAACTTCACTTAGACTTATTGCCACAATCTATGTGAGGTTTAGACCAGGACCAAGTTGATTACCTTTGAACTACCCAAGTATTCAATTAATGCCACCATGAAACGAGATGAAAAAATAAAAAACAATATTCTAAACGAAAAGTATTGATGAAACTGAGTTCACTAAAAATTATGCAAAAATACAAACGTAGGATTTTTAATTAATTTATAACACTTTTATATTTGACTATTTTGTCCATACCTATTTAAATTTGTTGAGATTGTTTCACAGTAAGAATAGAGTTATTATTGTGATAATTGTTTATCTCCTACCCAAATATCCATTTCTTGAGGTTTTACGATGTTTCACTAAAACTGTTATTCTAAATTTGATCTTTCGTGACAGGCGAAACAGGTGATCACTCGCATGGCATATTATAGTTGATAAAAAATTATGTTGAAAATTAAAGCAATAATGACAGCCTCCTTGTTTGAGGGTAAGGCTCTCAACTAGCAATCCGGAGGTTGTGGGTTCAAGCCCGGCGTACGCAATTATATTTAATTAATTTGTGTTGTTTCAAAATAATAATTGATTTCATAAAAAAATACTTAATTGTGTAATTGCGGCTAGCTCCAAAGTGGAAGATGGGTACTCTCAGCATCACCTTGGTGTAACCACCATTAAGAATTTAAGCGTTGCTTAAAATGGTTTACCCGTGATTGGTGAACAGATCTGAATAGCCAAACCTTCCTCTCCCCCATTTGCTTAAAGTGTAAAAATTCCGTGATTCATTTTTTCGAAGACATCGAAATCCTTCGCCTTTTTTAGATGTTTGTTTTTTTTAGAGTTAATAAACCTTGAAATAAATTATAAATACCACATTTTCCCTATACCATCATTGGCCTGATGCCAATCTCTTTAAGTGCTGGAAACGATCAATCGTTGAAAACAAGATGACAGGCTTATGTCTAAGATTGAAAGTGACGTGGATCGGGAATGGTTGACATGGGTATTATTTCATTGCGTTAGAAATCGTTCCCCGAGGCTTAAAATTTAACCTTCTGGGTTTTTGAAAATGTGCAATTAAATCAAATATGAAAAAAAAATCTTAAATAAATTCGACATTTAATACAGCTAAATTCCGCGAAACGGAATAAACATTTTAGGCTTTTCTTGCAATTGATTTTTTTAAGTTTATTACTAACAAATACGGTGAGAGTATTTCAAACAATTTGTCGAATTATTTTTGTTTGATGAAGTCTCTTGGGTAATGAACGGAATTTAAAATAAAGAAAAAATTAAATTTAATGCGTCGGGGATAAATTACTGTATTCCATCAAAATTTTATTGTAATTGGACCTCATCTTTGATGTGATTAGAACGAAAATTGTTCTACAATTGGAATAGAACAATTTTAAATATTTTATTATTATTACGTAAACTTAATATTATTGAATTTATTCTCACATGTTATATTCAATTTTGAAATTACAAGCAGCGCCTGGTATAAAATAATTAATAATGGATTATAATGATCATTTTGATCAGTAACGTATCACTTTGCCTGATTTCTAAATCCGCACTAACTCTTGAATGGTGAGCTCTGGTAATTTTAATTCAATCAGGATCTTAGTGTATATAATATCTAGGAATCTAGGTAAACGTTTTTATGATGATTTTCAATAATGGTTAAAATTTCTCAATATTACTTAAGAATATTAAATGAGACGCACTGTCATCACCTACATTTTTAAATAAATATTTTAAATAATATAAAAAATAGCTTATCTTTCTAGGGAATCCGAGTTGTATCAATCTTTCCCCAGGTGGAATTTCAGCGAACATCTTTGCTCCTCCGCCGCAAGGGTACTATTATTTATAAAAGGCCCCACGGTGACATCTTTACACATTTCGCACAAACCCTCAGTCCTTACGCGATGTATCCCTTGAGAGGAATCACGCTATTTATTCAATAGATAAAGTGCCCTAAGGGATTGTGGAGAGCGGTCAATACAATTATCTGTTTGGTGTGCTTCATTCAGAGGTGACAACTACTGTTATGCTTTGGGTCTATGCAGAAAACCAAATAAATAGGATATTGGTAATTTTCTGACTTGGTTTCTGTGGTGGTAGTTCATTTTGGGATATTGCGAACAACAACAAGTAAAATACTCTCGATTGCTCGATTGATAATAATAATAGTGTGTGTAGAGTTTCAGTGGCTGAGTTGACATCGCGTTTGGGTCCCACTCAGGAAGTAGTTTGTTCAATTCCTCGGCTGGCTATTTCCTCCATTACAACATAAGAAAAATTTACCGTTTACTGTGGTGGTAGTAAAATATTTTAAAATATTGTTAGGTTATTCATAACTCCAGTATGTTTGTCTTTCTTTGAAAAAAAAATTGTCATTCGTGTACTTTAAAAGTGGTATAATTCGTATAATACGTCTTTGAGAAGATACAAGCTCAAACGGAAAGATAAATAAGATGTAGAAACACAACAAGCATACTATTTTATTAGCATATTAAGTCTCACTATCATGATATCTCATTCGTACTCGCTTATCGGTTTCATAAATTTAGACGTGCGTTCCCTTACAGTTTCCAACACTTGTATTTCTTCACTATATTTACACAAAGAGATCGTTATTATAAGTGCTGAATTTAACTTTGATTAGACTGGAAATATTTCATAATATTATTAAAGTTTACTCGTGTATTATGGAATGGAAGAGAGTAAAAAAATATACGTCTTTTTTGAAAAGTAATGATTCCTATTAATTAAAAAAACAAAAAAATACAACTTCTGATGAACGATTAAAAGAATTTAACTTGATATGTCTAACTGATTTGAATTTGTTACTAAAATTATAAGCGAAGCGTATAAAAAATGAAGACATTTAAATTTGAATTTTTTTGTCATTTGGAGTCTCAAGTCTACTAAAAGTGAATCCGTAAATTGATTTGAAATTCTCTTCTTTAAAATAAATTCAGTAAAAGTACACCAAAAATAGAAAAAAAAATTCTTAAATAGAAAAAAAAATAAATTAAAAAAGAAGTTTGCTGTTCGAAAGCATTCCAGAATAAAATACATAATGATGTTTCCTCCGAAAGACAAGGATTTCCTTTGAAAAAAAACCGGGGTCCGTACCCAACTGTAACGAATAAAAACATAGCCGAATACAATTACGTTGTTGTTTCCAATTTGTTGTTACAATTCACAATGTAGATACAATTGATTCGAGGCCAAGCTTTCGTCTTTTATTTTAA
The DNA here is from genome assembly GCF_061612785.1 of Hesperophylax consimilis. Taxonomy (NCBI): domain Eukaryota; kingdom Metazoa; phylum Arthropoda; class Insecta; order Trichoptera; family Limnephilidae; genus Hesperophylax; species Hesperophylax consimilis. The sequence continues at coordinate 8,661,434 of NC_142846.1, forward strand.
TTTTGTTGTTACAATTTTAAAATTTGAATTTTGTGTATTCTTATTTTTAATTTGTGATTTGTAAATTTAATTTTAAATTCGTAATTTGTAATTTTATTTAAAATTAAAATTTTCAAATTTTAATTATAATTTTAATTTTTCATTTAATAATTTTAATTGAGCACTAAAGTATTCAAAGGCTTTATTAAACAGAGATGCATAATAAACTGTCGGTTTAGACACATTAAAAATGTGATTGGGTGAGCCGTTTGGGGATCTTTAAATTATATACCTTTAATAGTTTTTTATATAATTTCAGTTTCTTGTCTGTTTTGTACTGCGAAAGCGTTCGTGGGGGTTATAGTGAGATGCTGAGATTATTCAACCAGACGATGGTATCGTAAGTCACTTGATTCAGCACCGAAGTGCTTCTGGGGCGTAAAAATACAGTGTTACATGTTTGAAAAACCAATAATGTTTACCTTGCTAAGGGTAGTCGGGTGTGGGTAGAGGTTGACCAGGCAGCTCTCCCTCCTCAGGCGGTAGTCCCAGCGCGTCTCCAGGTGGGGCATCTCCATGGTGTCGCAGATAGACTGGACGTGGCTGGCCGCGTGCGCGCTTTGAGGCCCAAATATGGCCGCCACGCCACTGCGCAAGAGGTGACAGACTGAAACCAATAATATGTTAATGAATTATTTTAAATCGTAAAAAGCATTCACTTTGTGGCTCATCATAATTTATAATAAAAACACATAAATTTGTTTTTGACCACGATAGTTTTATTTTCACTCTACCGGTTTCGGAAGATCCCTTCCTTCGTCAGGAGAATATTTAAAACTGATCTACTACACAAAATATTGACACATAAATACAAAAATTTTAAGTGTTTGAGGGAGATGTGGACAAAGTGGAAGGGGTAATTACGGGAATCCCAGGAAGAACAGAGCGGTTAACTGGAAATATGTTAAGAATAGGACTATAAGACAGATTAATTTGGTTATTTATTATACTGGAGTTATTATTGAGGGATTTTCTGATTTCAAGTGCTTCTAAATTATCTAATTTTTTGCCTTTATTACTACGGTGAAGAATTTTAACTAACTAAATTCCTTCTTCTTATAAATTCATTTCATAAAAACATTCAATCCACTGTAGAGGTAGGCAGTAATGCATCGATTAATTTTCTGGATTTAACACTAACTTCAATAAATAATACAATTGAATTTAACATCTATCGTAAACCGACATTCACGGATATAACTATACATAACACGTCAAACCACCCGATATCACACAAACATTCTGCCTATCATTCAATGGTACACCGCTTAGTAAAAATCCCACTATCAGCTGTTAATTTCGAAATTGAACTGTCAAAAATAAAACAAATTGCTCTAAATAATGGTTACTCGACACACTTAATTGATAAAATCCTGAATAAGAAACTTAAACTCATTTCGACAAATACATTTTTATTTGGTTCACCTGAAACTAATAATAAAATCATAAATCCCTTTCAATGGCGTAAAATCTTATACATATCCAATTTTTCTTCACTTAGTACAAAAAATTTGCCTACCAACACTAAACCCGCGTTCTATACTGATAACAACTTGGGAAAATTACTTAAAAATACTAAAGATAAAGATCACAAATTTAGCCACTCAGGTATTTACCAACTATGTTGCAATGATTGTCCATCGTTCTACATAGGTAAGACAACTAGATATATAAATATTAGAATCACGGAACATTTAAGATATTTAAATAACAATAATTTTTCGGAGTTTGCCAATCATCTCATTTCCACCGATCATACTTTTAGTAAAGATACAGGGGTTAAAATTCTTCACCGTAGTAATAAAGGCAAAAAATTAGATAATTTAGAAGCACTTGAAATCAGAAAATCCCTCAATAATAACTCCAGTATAAATAACCAAATTAATCTGTCTTATAGTCCTATTCTTGACATATTTCCAGTTAACCGCTCTGTTCTTCCTGGAATTCCCGTAATTACCCCTGCCACTTTGTCCACCCCTCCCTCAAACACTTAACATTTTTGTATTTATATGTCAATATTTTGTGTAGTAGATCAGTTTTAAATATTCTCCTGACGAAGGAAGGGATCTTCCGAAACCGGTAGAGTGAAAATAAAACTATCGTGGTCAAAAACAAATTTATGTGTTTTTATTATAAATTATTTTAAAGCTTTTTGATGAAAACAAATGTACAAACTGCCATCTTTTCAAGTTTCATTTTCTCGTTTTATCAATCCCATCCTCACAATATTTATTATTTTGATTTAAAATTTGATTTTAAATTGTGGTTTCGTCAAGGCAAAGCTGAGAGTATCTAAAGCAAATGAGTTTCGCCTTAGATATCAGAAAAATTAATCATTTTCAGAATCAAGAGAATAATGCCTAACCTAACCAACATTTTGATGTTATCGCTTAAAAAAATCAGTACAACACGCTTTAAATCATATCCCCGTATTGACCGCTTAATTTCAGTAATATTTCAGTATAATGGTTTCATACATAGGTCGTACAAAATGTCATCGTTCTAGGACCACCAGTCTTTTTTCAAAATCGAGCAACGCGCATGAGAAGGAAAAGGACTATCGTCAATGATAGAGCATTAATAAGTCACTAAATATATATTCTCTTTGGCCTGTGAGACACACTATTATGTGGTTTCGTAACACTATTGCAGGTCTCCGTAGTCGAGAGGTAAGGCTCTCGACTAGTAAGCTGGAGGTTATGGGTTCAAATCCCGACGTGCGCAAGTAAATTTAAAGTGATTAATTTGTGTTATTTCACGTACACATAAGTATATTTGCGGCACGTTCCGGGGTAGAAATACTCTCAGTATCGTCCTGGTTTAAGACCAATATTCTGAATTGAAACGTTATTTGAATTGGCTTTGGCCGTGTTTAGTGACCAGATCTGAGTAGCCAGGTAATTTCCCACCTTCTTCTTCCTCATCTTCTTCGCCACCCCACAACGTACAGCCTCACAACATATCGCAATTGGGGATGCCATAGTCTCACTGGTTTCTGATGGTTGGGAATAGTTGAGAATCTTATGCAGTTTGACAGTTCAAAAAATAATTAAAAAAGACAGAGGTAAGAGCAGTATGTCTCAAAAATTCTGTCAGTCGAAAATTAAAATTCAAACTTCGACACGATGTAGTTCCAACTGCCGAAAAAAACGTAATTGCTACATTACATTTGAACTTTCAGAATAAATCTTAAAGGAACATTTGAAAGCTACAGAGTAGCAATACCTTTGAGCCCACGGAGGCTTTCGCGCCGACCGGAAATGAGCAAACTTTCAGTTTTAACTGCAGTTACGTGCAAACTTCCTTTCCAGAATAACATCTCTGTTTAATGTTTTACTTCTAAACTACCGTCTCTGAAGCAGCTTCCTGGTACAAAGAAGAGCTTTATATTTTCGAAAAATTCCTGCAATTTTAACACTCCAGGTAATTAATTATTTCAGCTCGGAAATTTTACGTTCGTGCTGAATTTTTTAAGCCAATTCGTGGTTAAGTAAATGGGAGCTGCTTGAAAGATAGGTTGGGTTTAATATTTAACGAGCAATTAGATAACTCAAATAGCTTAAAAACACATTTACAGTCCGAAACTCAGATTAAAAATGAGAAACTTTAGGGACAAATTGTAATAAAATTCATTAAAAATAATAATTTCGGTGGTGTATCTTTGTGTCTGTGAGTAACTCCGGTTCAACGAACTCTAGAACTGAGATAAGCTTTAATTTTCAAAATTGGAATTGACTGTGGGAACGATTCAGACAAACGAGTTACTGGCATTTGTTTTTACTTCTTCAATAATCCGGGCCTCTTCAAGACTCGCATTAATAAATTCCTTCCTACAGCCCCTACCTTAACCCGCCTAATATTGCTGCCCAAGTGAATGGTGACATTCCCTGCCTTTACACTGTACAGACAGGGGCGATCTTGTGAGGTGTCACATAAACCTATCAATGTATTGGGCGCTACAGACCATTTAATTTGGTTGAGCGGTTATATCAATCTCTTTGAGTTTAATGTTAATTTTAACCGTACGTTGTATGTGATAAGGGGGCGTTGCTATCAAATAGAACGGTTGTACCACCATCGCATCCAACCACCATCCAACCACCCAATCGCCAACCAAGGTGAATGGTCTGTAGCGTGGTTAAGTGATTGAACCAACTTATACGAGGATTTAATTTTCTTTTGGGATATAATATGCAAGATGCACTCTGACAAAGATACCCGGAATGAATCTCTTGTTTTCCATTTTGCGCAGTTCAAATGTATTGAAAAGAATGCAATGAATGAAACAGTAAAAAAAAACATTTTTATTATTTTAGTAGCATCATACGACTAATTTTTTTTCTTTCCATGAGCCATTTTTTTACTACGTTTGTATTTTTCTTTTTGTGTTAATAATTAACATCGTTACTAGAGCGATCGCATTTTTTTTAAGTAGGAGGAATGGTGCGTGAGTTCCCCAGATGAGCAACCGACGAAATTGAATGCAACACTCAAATGGTTGACACACAAATTGAACCAACAAATTGAGTGGTCTATATGGAGTTTAATATATATGTCATTGAAGATAATTCTATTAAATCTAAATTAAAAATGAAACTGTGCTTAAACATTTTTTTCCAATGGTAGGGATGGTTAAGGCATTATCCCGGTAAGACCGAGATCCTGGGTTTGATTTCCAGTTGAGAATGTTAATTTATTAATTTCGTCATTTCATATCATTGATGATATGTAATGACAAAATGCGAAAATATTAGAATTTTTATAAACACTTATTCCGAAATTGTGATAATATATTCGAACTTAACCAAAAGTTTATCAAGAAACCTATTAAAGCAATACTCATTTTTCTCTATGTACCTTTCGATTTTTCTGTGTCTTGTTCCGTTCAATATTTCTTTTAGATTCATTAGTATTATCTTCTTCTTCAATCATATATGACTTTAATTTCACTTAGCTGAAGGGTTTTTACTCACAACACCATTGATTAATCTAACGGATATTAAAAAAATAAAGCTACCACAATATTTACCTACCTACCGATAGCCTGATCTTGACAGTTCCACATAATGACCTGAGCAGAACGATACATTATTGTAAGCATTATTTTTGTAGAAATACTATACTGTTACTGTGAGGAAACGTATTCACTAACTTGATTTGTCAGAATTCAGTGAACTGTGAAACGCGCTGCCTTAGAAATTTTTTCGTTGTTACATTCCAAGGAAGAAATGTGATCATTTTTCATTTGACATACTTGATCCCGAACCTCAAGCTGTCAAGTGAAAGCTTAAAAGTAATTTTAGCGAAAACATGCAAATTTCCTCCTTCGTAGTATCATTTTTTTAGAAACGAAGATAATATTTCAAAGTACATTTTTCTTGCCTTTTTTTGTAAAATGGTTATTGAAAAAGAGGTTTATTTCCTGATGTTAAACTCAATGTTATCTGTATTTATCAAGATCTGATTGTTTTGATTTTTTTTTTCAAATCAAACAGAGTACGATAAAATTATCAAAATTCCATATAAATCATATAAATTCTGCCTGTAAATTTCATAACGTAATATATAAATCATAGCTTTAGGCAAATATTAAGCAAACATAGCTGTTATTTATTAGTTATAAGTCAAAGTTTTAAGTTAAAAGTCAGGTAAAATAAGCTATAAAGATCTCCTGAGGTGATTTTCTCACGAAAACGGCGGAACGAAAATAATCCACTTATTATTAATGAAGGTTTTATTATCATAAATTACTGTTAAAATGAAAATTAACCACGAATTATTAACAGTTTTTCTAATATGATAGTATTATTATATTAATGACTCTAAAGGATTGATGTAAGCGGAAGTGGTGCACTCTGTTATTTTAAAAAATAACCCCTTCAAACCACAACACACAATATTCTATATTTACCTGATTGAAGCATTTTACCAACCATACAATAATATTATGATGGCCAATCTATCAATAACAGACTGTAAGATAGCGGTAAAGTGCCATCATAATTAAACGCGTGTTATACACGGTGTCCGGATATTGGTGGTATAAGCGGGAAACTAGTACATTTACATTATTTTTAAAATCGATTCTACGTAATACCTGTTTTAGATTAAAACTTCACGGGGTGGAAAAATGATTTTTTTTGGTTTCTCCGTGTGATGTTGAATCATAAATTTTCAACAGATATCCTTGTACAACACGTATCCTTGTAACATTAAACAGTTTATTTATTTTCCGATTTTATTTTAACCAACGTAATCATAATCATCGATTCGTTGTTATGAATGCACATTGTAGATGCTTGTAGTATAATCAGCATTTTTATCATTGGAATATTTACACAGAAAATATGAGATAACGTCTGAAAACTAACTTCGCTTAATTTGACAAGTCAAATGTAATTATAATTAAAGAAAGTAGGTATACGCTACTGAGCTTTTGATTTGAATAAAGACATAAATAATGTTCACAAAAAGGGCGTTCAAAAGTACCTCAAGAGTTGACACTGTGGACAGTTGTTGTAAAAAAGGGGTATTTAAGGCAATCCACTTCGATCGAAATGTAACATTTGGAATCTGCCAAAATCACGCACTCCTTACGCAGGTGATCAGAATCAGAAACAGTATCCAGAATATGCATTGAGATTTACGAATCAAGGCCGCTTGTTTTGATTTATGCAAAAAACACATCTAAATCTATAATCTAAAGAACTTAATAAAATTATAGGGGTTCGCGAGTAGGAGCTTTTCAAAGCTTTTTAAAAAAAATATTGGCCAGAAACTCTCTTCCTAGGCATTTCAAAATATTATTTTAAAAATACTAAATTCGCAATTTTTAATGTAAAAAAAACAATTTTATATTAATTCGCGCAGAGAAAACTTACTAATATAAAATTTTATTAATTGATTGAAAAATTCTTCAAATGATTTATAATTCGGTTGGAAACAGGATTGCAGGCCTTTAACAAATGAATTGATAGGTTTCCTAATAAACTTTTGTTAAAACACGAATGTGTTATGGCGAAGTAAGAATACAAAAGTGCAAATATTTTCGCATTTCGTCATTGTATATTATCAGGACACACACAGATGCGTAAACACGTGTGACATGACGAATGTACCTACTATACGTTTGTTTCTAAACGGCCAACAATTCAGTTTTTAACAGGATTAAAATAAATCAGCAAACCTAATTTTTTCAGTGCGCATTGCATTGCATCTAAACATAATTGCAGAAAAACGCAGAATTTCATTCAAGAAACCTTGTATAATACAAAATACGTATTATTTTGTGACGACTTCAGAAGAGGAATGATTTCTCCCGATACAATTTAATACCCTATTTCAAAACTACCTTTGCAATATGGAAAACAGAATGAGATTCTCCATAGCGATACATCCAATAACCCGACCAATATTTATGTAAATTATTATTGCGCAGCACTTTATACTGTTGCATCAGTAAGCATCGTCGTAAATTCTTCGATACATTCTTCCTTTAAAGTCGTTTTGGAATAATTCCAAGCGATACATAGAGACTTGGAATAACAAACTACCTTAAATAAAATATCTTTATTGCCAATCTCAAAAATTACTTGAAGTGCAACTTCATACTTTATTTTTTTATTTATTTGGGAATATCGACAGATTATTTACAAATATAAGAATAAACTAAATAATAAAGATAAAATCCAATAACAGATTTTCACCTAAAATTATAATAATAATAAAAAAAATATTTAAAAAAAACTAAGGGTGTTGTACCCGTGGCCTGAGAGATTTACAAAAAATACAATATTGTAAATAATAAATAAAACATAATAGAAGATGTAACAACACAAATAAATACAAATTTAAAGTTAACTGATACACTAATAACCAGCTAAATTTCAAAAATTTAAAGCTAACTGATATAATAATAACTAATAATTTCAAAAATTTTAAGTTGACTGATATACTAATAACCAGCTAAAATTCAAAACATAATTAAATTTATTGTAAAATTTAAACACAGCAGCAATCAATAAAAGCACTACACAATAGCAATAATAACAATATAATAAATGTATACCTACAACTAAATTGAACACATGAGTATAAATTGGAAGGCAAGTAAGTGGAAAGGATTCAAAGCAACAACATTATTTAATGTTAGTTATTACATATCTTTTAAAGGTTCTTAAATTACATGTAAATATGTCCATATCATTAAAATTGTTATTAAATATACTACAGGCTCTGAATATAAGCGCATTTTGTCTGATATTAGTAGAACATTTATGGAGATGAAAAAGTGATTTTTCTCCAGTTCTAACGCTTGGGACTCTTAAATTAATTTCAGACAGAAGGGGAGAACAATCAATAAAGCCATTGATAATTTTATGGAGATATATTATATCTGCGGATTACTCTCTTCTAGTTTTTAATGGCTTAAGTCCATAAAGGTCCATCGAGCTGTTTACGTCAAGGTTTGAATTTAATTCGAAATTTAAATGATGGACAAATTTTCTTTAGATTGCTTCAATGCGATTTATGTAAATATTTTATTGAGGATTCCATATGGGAGAAGCGAATTCAAGATGACTGCGAACATAAGAAAAATACAATATTTTAAGTGTTATATTATTATTCAATTCTTTTCCAATACGGAATAAGAATCCTAGCATTCTAAGAGCTTTCTTAACAATCATATCAATATGAGCCTCAAATGCAAGTTTACTGTCATGTATAACACCTAGATCACGAATTTGTGTAACTTTTTTGAGTAGTTGGGCAGCTATATGATAATTATGGTAAATAAAATACTAGGCATCAACAAAAAAAATGTAATTGGTTAATGTCTCGGATAAACAGTGATAGGTAGTGTCTAGGATAAACATCCGATTTCCAATTATATGAGACACCTAATGTTCTCCCGGTAAAACAGAGATCCTGGGTTCGATTCCCAGTTGAGACCGGCACCCTTTATTTCTCTTTATCTTCTTTTGTTTCATGTTCCGTTTAGATTCATTAGTATCATCTTCTTCATCAATGATATATCACTTTTAAAACATTACTTTGCGAATTTCTCTGTTTTACTTTTTCACAGTCCGCAATGCACCTGTATATTTTTCTGGTTTATGGACTTTACTGGAAACACTTGGAGCTTATTTTAACTTTTTTTATTTCGTATCACAAAACATGCTTTTTAAAATATCTACGCTGACAATAACAATTTATTGATAACGGGCCCGACCCTTGTACAGATAAACACTGTTTACTGTAATAAATTTCTGAAGGAAAGAACACTTTTTTACTGGGAACAGTCCCTTTATAGGTTAAAAATACTAATCCTTTGACACTTGTTGATATGCACAATGAAAAAAAAGGCAACTGCTTATAGACAAATTAGAGCTCTAAAATGTTAGCACAGATTTACACCATTTCTAATAGTCAACTATTCAAACAATCCATAGATGGCGACTGTATTCAGAATTATTAAAAACTTATCTTTTACAAAATTAAACAGCACCTATGTATACGTACTTTTTTTCGACGTATCTTTCTCTCTCTACCCTTATCCCGACACACCAATTGGTCGTTCAATGTGTTCTGATCATTGCAATTGCACCACATTTATCTAGTTGTAACACTTTACAAGACAGCACACGGCGAGATAAAAAGACGTTTAAAATTTAAAGGGAAGTAAGAATCCTTCTAGACTAGTTGTATTGGCCATTAAGTTTATTACAAAACAAGAAACAACGCCTTCGTACGTCCAACCAATTTATATTTTCATTGTTGTTAGATGTAAGCAAAGTAAGCCAGCAAATTAAATTGTTTAATCTTGCTTAGGCTTTGTAATCTTCTTCCTGATTGTATAATTTATATTTAATGTATTAATCCTTCACGTAGGTAATACAACTTAGAGCTCCCTCGGACGAGGGTGGTTTTATTATTATGCTCACGTTCTGAGATACAGTGATGATGAATTAGGCATCAATGTCATTCAAGATGTTATAGGGATGAAATACTACAGACATACGCGTTTAGGGAGTGTTCTTACGTGAGACTCGTGTGAGATTGGTAGCAGATAAACAACCCACGGATTGTCAATCATTAATCTATTGAACATGGGTTGAATATTATCTATAGTGATTTACATGTGCTTAAGGTATCAAAATTCAGAATTCGTCCAGATAATTTATTTGATTTCTTCTAATATCATTTGAACTTGGCTAAAAGTACCGGCAGCTTTTATTGGAGCTTATTGAAGACCTTTATGTACTATTGAATGTCTTATAAAAATAGATACATTGAATCTAATAAGAATAAGCTAGGAAAACACTGTGAAAATTTTACATCTATATTCAAGGTCAATTTGACCAAAACGGTATTTTAAAACCATATAAAAATAAGAACATATAAATATTTAATGATTACGGCTTGTCTGAGAATTTCCACAATAAGTGAAATTTTGACCGGTCAGTGGTTGAGTGGGCATAGCGCTTCGGTCTCACCCGAGCGTCGCGTGTTCGATTCCTCGACTGGCTAAGTCCTCCATCACAACACAAGCAACATTTTCGGCTTTCTGTGGTGGTAGTAGGAGATTTTCAAACATTGTTGGGTTATTCGTAACCCGGGAATGTTTGTCTTTCTTTTTAATAAATAATTTAAAAAAATTAAAAATTAATAATAATAATACAATAAAAGGTAAATTACTAATAAACACGGGAAATGAACATTCACTTATTTAGTTATTATCTTCTATGTTTAATAAGATGCCAATGCTTATAAAAAGCCAATCAAATTGTACCGCTGTACCCAAATAATATTAAAAAATCGTTTGTAAATCAAGATGTTTTATATTGCTAGTGTTTATAAATACATTAGTATCGCATGTATTAGTATAGCATGTAATTGTATAAATATGAGTGTGTTTGAATATGCTGTGTGCCTTTGAAAGTGTACTATGTATGCTTATGAGTATGTTGATCGTGATATATATATTTAACTAACAAACAAGGGTAGGCAGAGATAACGGACAGCCAAACAACTCGGTCTCATACATACTCTTCTCTTATTCTGACTCTTGACATGGCCCAACTCAAGTATCTGATTTATTTGGTGGTGACATGTCTTCCTCGGGCGTCCCCAACTTCTTCTACCATTCACATTTGCATCGTATATTCTCCTTACTCTCCTTTATTTGCTCATTTGCTCTACATGCCCAAACCATCTAAGCGTCCTTTTCTTTATCTTACTCACTACGCTTACTTCAGCCTTGCACTCTTTGCGGATCTCCACATTTATAACACGATCATTCATGGTTTTACCACACATACGCTTCAGGAATCTCATATCTACAGCATTCAGTTTACTTTCATCCTTTCTCTTCCAGTTTCATTCCTCACTTCCGTAGATTAGTGTAGGTACCAGCACTTAATTGTGAGCTTCTTTGGACATTTTGTTGATAGCGCCAACTGCATTTAACCTTCTTACAATATCTCTGTCAGTCTTCCCATCTCTAGTAAACATACTCCCTAAATACACAAACTCATCCACCTGCTCAAAGTATTCATCATTCACAACTATATTGCACACTGGTTTCGTACTCTCGCTTTCAAACACCATGACTTTAGACTTACTTAAATAGTACTTACTTCCGTAGATCTTCCATTCTGTTTGCAATCAGCAAGTCCCACCTCTCTTAATTCTTAAATACAATTATCCATTTATAGATTGAATAACCATGGTGAAATTATGCAGCCTTGTTTAACACCTTTTGTTATATCAAACCAACCCGTAAAACTAAAAATATTATTCTTCTGTATCCTTTTTTTTCTATATTGTGGCTTCTAGTTTATTTGCGGTTAAGTGCTTTAAGTGATGTTGTGAAATTAACCTGCTGAAAAACGGGTGTTTAGCGGGTACTTAAGATAGAGAATAATAAAAAATAGGTTTACATAAGTCGACGAGTTGGTGGAAGATCCCTACGTTCAAATCCTATTTGTTGAAAAACCTTACCATAGCCAAAGAGCTACAATTAGCGCTACTGCGCACTAATATCTGGTCGAATGCGATAAGCAGTGCGCGTAGGCCCGATTCGGTAGTTTAAAAGTTAGAGCGGTGGGAGAGTTGGAGGTCAGTTAAAGGTACAAAAGCGGAACCAATTTTTCGCGCTTCATGTCTCATCTTTATATATATAATACATAAATGGCCATAGTGTGATTTTCTAATACATAATCACAATATAATATATAAAAACAACAGTCAATAATCACAATATAACAATGGTAATGCAATAATCACAATATAACAAAACAATAGGACAGTTCAACCATGAATATCTCGGAGTTAAATTTTTTAACTCATTACCAGAAAAAATTAGAAACATGAATGCAAATATAAACGAATTCAAAAGCTACCAAAGTATTCCGAACAGTTGAACTGAATCATATCAAATATAAACCAATATAACAACACCCCCATACACACAAGCCCTGCTTATTTATGGGGGTACATCAAATACTTATATTATGTAATTAATAACTGTACTATATTGTGTAATTATATTATGTAATTGTTATATTAAAAAAAAAAAAATAACGTATAAAAACAACAGTCCACAAATTAAGAAATTTTAATTCTGCTATTTCAGGGAAGCATTAGCTTTTGGTCGGAATAAGTGCATTACACATTTTAATAATGTTTTTGTAAAAAAAGTTATTTGCAGGACAGGTAATATTAATTTTGTAAATTTATTATCTGTTAAAAATTTTTTTTGAATTTAATATAAGTGGATTATTCGTGATTTTATATATTTACTTAAACATTTATGACACCTTTTGATATTGATAACCGACATAAATATAGACACACGTGTTAAACATATTTCAGGGAATTCGCGTATTGTAACATGGGAACACTAACGGCACGTGTTCTACGTTCACACTTCACACGTGAAAACCACGCGATATCTACGTGCAAAGAATTGGAAAAGCTTTCGTGCTTCGTAGCTTTTAAATTAAAAAGCTTTCAACGCTTTCGAGAAATTCTGAGCTTAAATTGAAGAATTATCCGCCAGCTAAGAATTTAATGAATAGATTTAAAGATTCTTGTATTTTATTCCGAAATACAGAGCGTCATATTTTATATGAACATCGTAATAAAGCGATACGATGTATTACAAAACAATGCCTGGAGCTATGTTGTACATTTTGTAATTCTACATGTATTCAAATTGAAATACTATACCGTAACATGGGAACCTGAATAAAACGTTTATTATTTTTGATTCAATAAAAATTATTTATTCTCTAAGGAATTTTTGAATAATATTATAAAACAATTTATCCGTTTTCTCCTTCATAAACATCATTTTAAATCAATTTTAAAAATATTTTTATGGATGGCTAATATTCGGTATTTTTTATGTATTTTTTAAATTATTTTTTCAAATTCACCTTAACTTGAAAATCGATTGTAAATACTAATACAGGAGTGTTTGATATGTTATTTTGATAAATATATGTGGGGAACCGGGGGAAATATGGAAGGAAAACGGAATTCCTAATTACTTACATTTTACCATCTCTACAAAGGCGAAAAATATTCGATTCTTTTTTACTTTCTAATTGTTAATTGTTAATTCTTGAATGAACTGCCCTGATGTTATTAATTTGTTGAAATTACGTTTTCCGCAACAACAATGGAGATCTCGTTCAGGTTGCATAACAAAAATGGGCCAAGACCCGAAGAAAGCCTTTCTTGTACCGGAATTTGATCAAATTCTGGGTGGAAATTAAGAACAGTTCAAAATTAAAAGCAGCCAACCCCTACAAAAGTTAGTTAAAAATGAATGATATGCTTATTTTATTTTATTTTTTGTGTGAATCAAGAAAACAATCAATAAGCAAATTGTTCAATCTCTCTTTAAAAGTATAAATAAAGTTCCAAAAACGATAAACACCTTATATCTCAAACACGTATCGTATTTTTATTTTTTTAATAATGAACTAATATTTATAAGACAAGATTTTTATGCATAGCATAAATGATAATAAATTAGTAAAAGCAATAATCAGTGGCTTGTAATATCAATACAAATTGAAAATATCTACGGAGTAAAAATAACTTGTAATTTGTATTGATATTACAGGCGACTAATTATCGCTTATAATAATTTATTATCTTTTGTGCTATGCATAAAAACCTTGTCTTATAAACATTAGTTTATCATTAAAAAAATAATAATACTTTGACAAGTTAACACATTTCACCAAAAAATGTAGATATAATATGTCTCGACGCCATCTAGTGAGAAATTTAGCACTACAAAAATTGAGTTGGTTGTTTACAGGTGAAAAAAATATAATAAGCAGTAATTATTGTTGATTGAAGTACTAGTACATATTGAATTATTTAGCGGATTGGAAATAAGCCGACGTGGCTCAGTGGTCCAGAGCGTCTGACCAGACATCAGAATTCCCGTCGGCGGCGTTTATTTTTACTCGAGAGATATTTTCAATTTTTATTGATATTAAAGGCGACTAATTATTGCTTATAATAATTCACGTATCGTATTTTTTCATTTAAATAAAGAAATAAAACCTCCTCTCATGTAGAATTTTCTAATTAAAAGTTTGGACAATTATGAAATTTCAATAAATTGAAAATGTGGATTCAGTAAAATATCTGGGAATTTTAATATAGAATTCTTTAACTTAGAGAGCACACAATAAACATATGGCCTAACGAATCCGCAAACTAATATCCTTCTTGAAAGATGTATGCAACATCGTTGAAACTGTGAAAAATGTGTACTACGCATTGTGCCATTCAATTATCATGTATGGCATATCAAGCTAGGACGATTCATCCAAAACCTTTCAAGATCTGTTAGCTAATGCGCAAAAAACTGTGTTAAGACTGATGCGTTAAAAATCTTACATCTATCCATCGACACCCTTATTTAAGGAAACAAAATTATTAGATGTAAGGCAGATGTATACGTATACATATAATTTATTATATGAGCTTCATAATCTTGTAGATCACAGCTACACCACAAGACTAAGGTCTGAACAAAGACTGATAGTATGAAAAATGAATACGTCGCTTGGCTAGCTCCTAAGGTATACAATAGATTCAGAAGACATAAAACAGACCCATTTAAAAATCAAATTACAGTTTGGCTGTTATTCTTTCTGAATAAAATCATAGCCTGGCTGAAGAAAGATACACTTTAACAAATAACTCTTACATTGAGATAATAATGTTATTGATAAGTAAAGGATTAAGTTTACGAAGAGGACAGGACTTGAGAACTGAACTGGACAGGACAGAACTTGAGGACTGGAGAGGCAGATTTTTTACAGTCTGCTGTTATCCAACACGACGTCTCGGGATTTGCCTACCAAAACTGAAGCACCGAAATCCCTCAGCCACCAATAGATGGACAGCTGCCCAAATAATGGACCAGAGATGTGGAATGATAAATAACTTTCATAAGTATAAATAAATAGTATTGTTATATAAACATTACATTGAAGTAATACAATTCTCTACAAATAACCAAACGAATAAAAAGCGCGCTCACTCCACCGACTGGCGCATTAAGGCGAAGCTTAATACCAAATCACTATTTTGATTAATCTTTATAACGAATTGGTGTACATTATGAAAACCAAAATACATGCTTTAGATAAATTGAAAGTTTTCCTATCGCTTCGTTTGAGTAGAATACAAATATAAAATAAATTACTCAATAAAAAATATAAATGCAAACAACTAAAAAAAATATTTTTCAATAGAAATGTATTAACGCATAAAGGAAACAACTATTAAAAAAATACGTATTATAGGTAAGATTATCTATGACAGTTTCACTTGATTAACTTTTTTGCTTTCTTGCAAAATTATTTAGAAATAAATAAAAACCAGTTTTGTGCTTGAAATCGAACGTTACTAGACTCTCTTTGTCAAGCGATTTTAATGTCTATTACCTACGATATAAGGTATACCGAGAATATACAAATTATTGGCTTGTAGTTTCCTGTTAAAACACGGGAGAGTAAAATATCTTTATGATTTATCTATCATCAAAAATATTCCTTTGCTTATACAATGTACATAGTTTTATCTAAGGCCTAACTGTCTGGCGCTGTATAGAATAAACTTAGATGATCATACATAAAAACATTTCTGAATAAAACATATCTCTCAGCTTTTGGATTAAGTGAAATATTTCCAGAGCCCGGAATGAAATCCCACAAGAAGATATAACCGCATTATCGTTCCCACCGTTAACTTTTGGGGAAGCTAGTATACCATCTTAGAACAACTTCACTGATGGTTACTGAGGAAGTTAGCGTATAGACACAAGTATGAAAAAGTTGTATTTCAGATCATAAATACGGGTTACTTCTTCATACTTGCGAATCCTTTTATCCTTTGCACTCCTTTTGGAATTTCCTAAATATAAAACTAAATATAAACTGACTCCTAAAGCTGTTTTATGAGTATAAAAGCTAAGGATAGGTTGTTTCAGAGGATTTGAACAATTCATCAAATTTCAATGTTAATTTTCAAGTACTGCGAAAGATTTTTTGCTAGTTCTGTTTTATTTCAGTTCTTTCAAGCAACTAGCCTATAATAATGTAATAACAGAACTTGAATAAGACTTTCACAGAACCTGAAAATGACCGTTGAAATTTGATAAATTGTTCAAATTCTCCGAAAGAAGATTATTTGGTAATTATAAAGTTTTGCTTAGATTTATTTGATAAATATTTTGAAGAACAAATTCGAAAGATTTGATAATTTTTTTTATAAATTTAATTTAGATTGAATTTGATAATATTATTATTAAGTTCTGCAAGTGTTTTAGTTTTTTATTATTGTGACAGCTGTTTCGGCTTACAAGGCCATTTTCAAACTGTGGTTAGTCCACATTGAGACGACGTATTTATACTATTTCAAATGTAAATTTTGAAGGTGCATACATTGATTTATTACTGGTTAAACCGATGCCATGATCTATTGGTGGTTAAACCAATCTATCATGAACCAATAATCGGTTTAACCAGTAATAGATCATGGCATCGGTTTAACCAGTAATAAATCAATGTATGCACCTTCAAAATTTACATTTGAAATAGTATAAATACGTCGTCTCAATGTGGACTAACCACAGTTTGAAAATGGCCTTGTAAGCCGAAACAGCTGTCACAATAATAAAAAACTAAAACACTTGCAGAACTTAATAATAATATTATCAAATTTAATCTAAATTAAATTTATAAAAAAAATTAAATGGAGTTCTACGAATTAAACACAAAAACAATAAATAGATTTGATAATGATTTCGAAATGACTATATTCGAAGTACAAAACCGTTTATACACATCTATAATTAAACTGGAACTGGATTTGAAGAAAAAACATGAGTGTTACAAAATGAATATGAAAACCGCGGATAATACAACGTAAATCCACCAGACTCGTTTTGGTTATTGATCATGTTTTTGTAATTACTTTTAAATAAATGGTCATAACTAATTATGATGTTGGCGGTGTCAAAAACAAATAAAAATCAATCTACCTAGTTTTACTCCAAATCAGGAACCATTAGTTAGTTTGTAAGGTACGTTTTATTGCAACCTATACGTACATACTGGAATACAGCGATTTTTATTTTTTAGGTAAGACGTTAATTATTAATGCTAATGTTTAAACTATCTATTTTAATATCAAACAACTTAGTAACAATGTATAGAGATTGATGAAGGTTAAACATATTGTTTATGTAAAGAGGATGGTCATATATTAACGATTGGAATAGTTTATAAAGTAATTTACGCTTTAACCGTGGTTAGCTTTTTGTTCTATTAAACGCATGAAAGCTCGCATTATTCTATAAGATAGTTGAGGAATTTAATAATCTGCCCAAAATATTGGAAATACTTCAACATTAGTAAAGGCCCGGCTGAGCGTAAAACCAAATAAAATAAACTAACAAAAAAGTAAGATAACATGACAACGTTTTGTAATACATTTTTCTAATAAAATAAATATATTTTTTCGTTATAGAATCAAAATATCAATCAATCTGTCTGTTTCAATATCTGCATAGTAAAGTACATTTTATCTTGTTACGTTTTCTTCCTTTTTCATTCTATATTATTAATTATTATTAATTCATTTGATTTTATCCATTTAAACGTCGAAGTTTACATATTTCTAATGTATTACTAAATTCGTACAAAAACTGTCACACTTTTATCACTCATTGCATTTAATTTTTATTAATATGGCTCCTACGTATAATCTAGCTTGAATCTATCAATTGGTGCAGACTTTATGGTTATTACGTTTGTGTATGTTGGACACGATTTTCTTGAAAAGTATAATTATACACATATATATATAATATACCAAGTAAACATGTTTTGAGGAGGAAGGAAATAAGATATATATATATCTATTTTTATTTCTATATAATATTTTTTCAAATTCTGTTTTTATTTCAGTTCTGTCAAGCAACTAGCCTATAATGATGTAATAACAGAACTTGAATAAGACTTTCACAGAACCTGAAAATGACCGTTGAAATGTGATAAATTGTTCAAATTCTCCGAAACAAGATTATTTGGTAATTATAAAGTTTATTATATATATATCTTATTTTCTTCCTCCTCAAAACATGTTTACTTGGTCGTTCAATAGTCCTAAAATTTAAAATACTGATCTGCTTCAATCGTAAAAGATAATAAAACGAAGTTGGAAGGTCGACTATGGAGGGAGTCAAACAATCGATACGTATTTTTGTTTTTCTCGAAACGATATATCATGTTTTTTCTTATTTCTTTTTTTATGCCCTTGTTCATTTTCCTCATTGAAGTGGATATAATTGTAAAATGTCGATCTGCTTGAGTGAAAGAATCACCGAACTGTTATTTAAATTGTAATGTCACACCCAGAAGGGTCTTTGAAGGGAAAGTAGAAGAAATGTTGTCTGCAGAACTTATCTCATCCGAACAAAAGAAAGCGACAAGGATAATAATTAAATGTTTTGTTCACGACAGCACGACACGCACTGAAATAACATGAAAAAAATATTTCGCAGATGAAACCTATTTAAAATAAATTCAATACAAAATCAGACAAGCGAATACTAGTAGTAGATATTAATTATTTGAAAATATAATTTACAGACGACCTCTTCAATAAGATTCTCAGCTACGAATTCGGTGGTCGTGGGTTGGAAACACTACTTTAAATTCGAATTATGTTAACACTTATATTAAACATCAAATAATAACAGAGAATATTTGCGGCATGTCATATATCACAGTAGATATTCTCAAATGGAGGGTACAGTTGTCGCACTTACTCCGGGCAGCAGGAACTTGGTGCGGTATTCACATTTTTTTTGTTTTTTTAAAATGGGAACGTTCTCTTGATCTTGCATTTCATCACGCTTATAAGTAACATCCCCAATAAATTATTCTGATCAAATTAACATTTTATTCACTGGACCATAGATACCTACAATTATATTTTTTAATGTGAAACCGCACAAAACTGCCAACTGCTCAACCGTCTAGCGAGACTATGGCATCCCCAATCGAGGCATGTTGTGAGGCTGAAGTTCTCGGAAGGGGAAGGATATGGGGAGGAGGATGAAGAGGAAGTACCAGGCTATTCATATCTACTCACTAAACATGGCCAAATCCATTTCAAGCAAAGTTTCTACACAAGGGCGATACTAAGAGTATCTTCCACTATGGAACATGCCGCAAATACTTTATGTTATTCAAAATGATTAAAGTGTGAAATAACACAAGTGAATCAAATAAAATTTACTTACGCACGCCGGGATTTAAACCAGCGGCCTCCATCTTGATAGTCGAGAGCCTTACCCTTCAACCAATTATTTTTTATGTAATTATTATACATAATTTATTCATTCAAATTTGTCTCCATCGTGATTAAAATGTTTATGATTAGAAATACTTTTTATTCGTACGCTAACTGAACTAGGAATATTTGTTTAATTTTTACTACCTATAGTCAAACTGATTATACTTTAATATCGTTTTTAAATTAACCCCAACCAGGAGGCCTTGATTATCTTTGGGGATGCTATGTGGAGGGTCTTTGTAAGGAAAGAAATGAGAAGAAGTTCCGGGAAGGAAAATACAAGTTGGAGAGGTCCCTAAGCCAGCCTTTCCCGATCTGGCACGCCACGCAGGCGCATCCTGAACACACCTCACCCATGAACCCGGGCACCCCTGCTAAACCACCAAACGTAGCAAACCACTAGGAGTGACCTATGGCAGAGGTGTTAATTATCCAATAAATTGTTCCCGGGGCAACGGTACCCAAATCCGCCTACCAAAATTAATTCGTTGTTCCATGACAAAGCATTGTCCATCAAATATTAGGCTTTCAACGTGAACGTGATATAATACGAATATGATACGGCTTATGGAAATGAATCATCAGAATCATGTTTTGGAATGATTTTAGGAATAAATTAATTATTTTTAATAGGCCCTGAAAGCCTCATGTCCAGTTTACAGAGAACATATGTGTGTAGAGATTATACACCGAGATTTCATGTTAGGTTTGGTGGATTGAAATAATGAATGAACATAAAACACTTTCACGGATTATTACATAGGTATTATTATTTTTTATTATATAAGTACATTTTTGTTTATTTGTTACAATATATGATCAAATATTTCAAGACCCCTCTTCCATAGAAGCATTAGTTTGTGGCTGGAAATGGAGTGTACATTGTTTTATTACAGTATGTAGGTAATTAAAAATAAAATGATTTTAAACTTATTTGAAGAATGGAATATTACTTAAGGAAACTAATTGAGATGAGTTGTTCTTAAGATTAATTCAATTGGAAACATTTTTATTTTTTGTAAGTTTGTCTTTAAAATATTTTTTCACAGTGTTTATTATTTGTATGTTATCATTAATGTTTCTAATTTCTTATCTTATATTATCGTCTCATGTGCCATTTCTCCGCAGAGATAGGAAGTGTCATGAAATTTATTTTTTGAAAGTTTATCATTCAACTTCTTAAGATATTTTACGTCAGGTACTGAATATTTAATATTTGCTCGTCAAAAAATATTAACACTGACAGGCACTTTCATTGGT
The DNA here is from genome assembly GCF_061612785.1 of Hesperophylax consimilis. Taxonomy (NCBI): domain Eukaryota; kingdom Metazoa; phylum Arthropoda; class Insecta; order Trichoptera; family Limnephilidae; genus Hesperophylax; species Hesperophylax consimilis. The sequence continues at coordinate 8,682,635 of NC_142846.1, forward strand.
CGAGAGTTTTGAGGGAGTAGATCAGTTCGACACTCGTGAGTCCTTTAACGGGCTCTTTCTGGTTTTTGACACTCTGATGTATTCGAATTTTGAATTCAAAACTTTTAATTGAACTAAAAAACTATGTTTTAAAAAAAAATCTTAGATAAATTGTTAAGAAATCATTTCAGTAGTTTTCAGCGTCCCTTATCCAGGCTGCGGTAGAGCAATGCGATGGGTAAAGTAAATTAAATTTTTGTTACATGTTAAGGTTCATTCACAGAACTGCTTAAGCTAAAATTTGGCATTTGCCTGCAATATAGGACTCTAAAGTAGGTGTTATTATAGTAAAACAGATCGTTTTATGTATAAACATTCCTGTATTTTATGCACCTACCTTTCGATTTCCCAAGCTTTGGGGAGCAGTGATTTTCCTAGTCAACCATCAATGAACCTTAAAACACGACATATAACTCCCCAATTGAGCTTCTAACGGAAATTATAGATATTGTCAATAACCAAAACGGTTCGAGACGGTTTTTTATGTAACAAAAGAGAGAATAGACCATCAATAAAATCTGCTTTGGGACACATTACTTACTTGATCCTAATTTTTGAACTAATCAAAATCAATCAATTACCGTCCACTTATAAACCCTAAACTTTCCAAATTTATTTGTATACGTATCAATCAACTTAACCTTCACTCAACCATTCGAATTTGTTGACTATACAATATTTATTTATTGAATATCTACGTTGTAAATATACCATACATCATAATTAATGTCACAGAATAACAACTCACTGTGGCATTTGATCATAAAATGACGACAGAAAGTATAAAATTAATACTAGAAAGAGATACAAGTACATACAAATTATTATCAACAAGTATGAGCAGACTTTCATTGTATTAGTAATGATTTAGAAGATATGATAGTAAAGTCTTTTTGTACCTAGCTTCTGTGCAGTCAAATACATCCGCTACATCTGCGTACCTATTAGTGACTTCATGTAATCTAGGTACAATATCTACTATATTGGCAAGATTCTGGACGTATTTAGCGAAAATCTCCAAAACTGTACTAGATTTTTCAAATCTCTTGTTTTCCCTTGACCCAATGTTTTTTTGTTATCTTATACGTATCTTAAAATTGAAAAGTTAGACAGAAAATATATTTATTCATTTTTCTGTTTTCGGGCTATCGGGAAGGAGATTATAAATTTGTGTACTCTCATGGTTTTTGATTCCTTTTCCACTTTAAGTCTTCACCGCATAAGTGTACGATTTATTATGTTGTCTTGTATAGTGGTCATGTACTTCCACTTGTATAATTCCACTATAATTCCACTATAATTCCAATTGGTATTTTTTTTAAATAAAAGGCATGTGTTACAAAAGCATAATTAATATGTTCATATCTTGGTACAGTTTTTTAGTTATTTATAATTGAAGATTTTTTAATAACTTTATATTGTATTATTTGTAAATTGTTTCAGTATCTAATGTGTGTGTTTCCCCATATTTCTATTAGATACTTACTTAGGTAGGACTGGATTTAGTTAAATACGAAGTCCCTCCATATATTCGTTGACTGAAGATGAGCTATTCCAAAATGCACCAATTATGGAATAATTTTTAATTTTAGTTATTCTATGTGCTGTTTAAAGGTTCGATGTTTGTAAATATGTAGGCCCAGGTATTTTTCACTATCTAGAATGTGTAGGTTTTTCTTATCTTTTTAATGGTTTATGCGATGGTTGAGACCCTTGTGAGTAATTAAGAAAAAAAAAACAATTTAAATGTTGCGGAAAATTTTATTTTGTTATGCCCATTTTTCAGTTTTTTATTCCATAATTTTAATCTGCAAATTAATTTTGCAAAACTTTCATAGGTAAACAAATTACGCTCTGTATAAATAAAAGTTCATCTAGTAATTGAATGCCATCATAGAGTATTGTATGTTAAAATTTTATACTCAAAGTAGTTGAATAATAATTGAATGGTTTAAAATACTAATTGGACCCCATTTGCATAATAGTAATATGTGGTCAATTTGGAATAATGGGGACGAATTATGCAATGGCTTGTGTGTTTGGACAGTGTCACTATCACTTTAGTATTTACTCGTATCAATTTATTAAAACGGAAATTTTGATGGTTGCTTAGTAATTATATTATCATTTATAAAATTTACTTTTTTGATAATTTTTATTTACTCGAATACCGCGCAAGCGTTCCCTTTCCGCAACGAGCCAATAAATATTTAATGAAGGTATGTAAATTTAAATATTGTCAATGTAACTGTCCGTGTACCTATCGTGTATATAACACAATGTTAATAAAATCATTATAATAATTAAAATAAAATAACTTTGTTTGAATACCACTTTATTGTATATATTTATAACCAACCGGTTTCAGTTTAACTCGAACCTTCATCAGGGTTAATAAAAACATATTAAATTAATTACAGAGATGTATGAGTAAGTTAAGCTGGAAGAGGGAGAGAGAACATCAACTTTGATGGAAGTGGAAGACGTAGGTAAGAGAGAGGGGGTAAATATAGGTGCAGGGAAGGAAAATATATTTAAAATAGGGCTGTTTGTTAAATATAATTGCTATACCCACAAAGTGTTTGCTACAAGTGAAAAGTTAATAAAATCTTTTCAATAGTCAATTTTCACCCCATGTCACAAAATATCAGTCTTCAGTGTCTAATTGTATTCCCGATGCACCTCCCACCGCCCCTTTCAGTGCCATCATAAGTGATCAAATTAGGGACCCGCGTATTCTTACCGTGTTAATTTCCAAAATTCCGCGAAATATTAGTTTCTCAGACTAATACTTAGTGTTGCGGCGTGAATGGACTGTAATTTGCGATATTTGTGAATTTGTTTGATTTGACTTACCAATATCTCCAAGCTTTCGGCACCTTCCACTTTGCTCTGCTTTAATCACCGGTAGGGTAATTGTTAGTATTGGAAGATAGGTCAGGAAAGGGAATAGTGATATATATATATTTTTTTTAATGCCGGTAACCCGGGCGTTTATTGACATCAATATTTGTTTACAAATTATGTGCGCTACCCGACTCACTAGACAATATCTGTTCTGAGCCGGGTAGCAGTATCTACCATTACATATATCAATAATAATAAAAGTGAATAAAAAAAACAAAGTAAATAAATAAAAATACAAAATACAGGAAAAAGAAACGAAATTAAAAAATAAAAGATTACCTAGATAAAATAATCTAATATTGGATTTGCGAAATGGTCAATGCGTTAGAGATTGCTATTTTTATGCACTTTTCACGGCGATCTTTTGCGGTATAACATTTGCCGTTTACAGCGCGGCGCGGTGGTTTTAATAACTCAAGATAGGTTATGTGGAAGCGGTAGGTCGGTTGAACATTGCGGGCGGCGCGATAATTTTAATACAACTGACTCATGTAGGTAAAAGGCGTGGAACGCGGGCGGGAAACAACAGAACCAAATACTATGAAACAATTATAACTGGCCCGAGCATGCCCCCCGCCTTGACCAATGGTCAAAGTCACTAATACAACAAAAAAAACACGTTATGAAAGGATTCAATGAACAATACTGAACCTGCGATAGAACTAAATTCTAAATTAACTAAATCTAAGATAACAATACTAAACTTGTGGTAGATCTAAATTAACTAACTAAATCTAAGATAACGTTAAAGTTATTGTGTAGGCAGGGGACAGAGTTTAACGACTGCCCTGCGATATGTTCCGGAGTTAGTCTTAACGTCCGCAACGCGGATCACCAAATCTACGCCGGGGTGGACGTTTACCACTAGGCCAATAGGCCATTTTAGTGGTGCGATATTGTCACTCTTAATTATTACCACGGTGCCTTTCGTTATTCGATTCGAATTTGTATTCCATTTCTGACGCGATTGCAGCGTGTTCAGATACTCCATTCGCCATCGATTCCAGAAAGTCTGGACGAGACGATAGACAAGATGTTTTCATTGCAGCAAATTTACTGGCGCATCTGACAAATCAACAGCGGGTAAAGATTGTAATGGAGTGAGCGTTAAAAAATGCGCGGGTGTTAAAGGCAATGGAGCCGAAACATCGGTAACGCTGAGCACTGATAAAGGGCGTGAATTTAGAATAGCTTCAATCTGATAAAGAACCGTTTGCATCTCTTCGTATGTGAGAAGAGATGTACCCACAACTTTATTTAAGTAACATTTAATGCACTTAATGTTACTCTCCCAGATCCCAACGAAGTGGGGTGCTTGTGGAGGATTCATCTTCCACTCGATACGGTTTTCCAACAAATTTTCTAAGAATTCTTTCTTATAGTCCGGTGACTCTAAAAGTTCGAATAAAGCCTTCAAATGCGATTTAGCTCCTACGAAATTTGTCCCATTATCAGAATATATTACATTTACAGGCCCTCGACGGGATAGAAAACGTTTGAGCGCGTTGAGAAAGACTTCGGTCGAGAGGTCTGAAGCGAGTTCAATGTGAACCGCGCGGGTCACCAGACAGATAAATAAGCAAATGTATGCCTTTTGGCTTCTAACACCCCGACGTCTATGTGGGATTATTTGAAGCGGCCCAGCGTAGTCAACCCCCGTGTGCAGAAAGGCCTTAGCTTCGCGGACGCGGCAAGCGGGTAAATCTCCCATTATTGGGAATTGCGGTTTGGGATTGACTTTAAAGCATGTATTGCACTGATGCACGCATTTCCGAATCAAATTGCGCGAAGAAAGTATCCAAAACCTTTGCCTCAACAGAGACATAAGTAAGGTGGGTCCCGTATGCAAGTTCTTAATGTGGTAATAATCTACTATTAAATCAACTATATGATCATGAGCGGGTAATAAAATAGGATAACGACTATCAAATTCGAGTTCGGCGTTTCTCTGATGAATGAATCCAACTTAAAGTTACAGTCGAATCAGAAAAAGCAAATGTTGAATGAATAGTAAACCTCGCGGAGTAATTATCAATTACCTTTTTTAACAAGTGCGATAACAATAATGCAGCGCATAATTCTAGGCGTGCTAAGGAGACGATTTTTAGCGGTGCTACCTTTGATTTTGCGCAAACTAATTGAACCTTAATTCGGTTATCAGGAGTGGTCACATGAGCGTATACCACTCCTCCATATGCTTTTTCGCTTGCATCCGCAAATCCAACAAGTATTAACGTGCATCCTTCAGTGACTCCTATATGACGTGGAATACGAATCGACGATATTGACGGCTATTCCGCGTTGAACTGCTGCCACTGTTGTGATATCCTTGCGGGTGGGATTTCATCCCAATCGATTTTTAAATTCCACAGCTCCTTTATGAGAAGCTTGGCTTGTACAATTATAGGTGCTACCAGACCCATCACGTCAAAGAGTCTAGCGACAGATGATAAAATATTACGTTTCGTACAAGTTCAATTGTCTGGAGTAACTTCAAATGCGAAAATGTCATCCGAAGGATGCCATCGTAGCCCAAGGATTTGTAGCGATGCATCACTATCGAAATTTACACTTTGCGACAGGCGAAGTTCCAATGGAACGTTTTCTAAAACTGTGCTTGAATTGGATGCCCACTTAGCGAGTTGAAAACCTCCTGACTGGAAGAGCTCAATCAACTCTTCAGCCGCGCGGATAGATTCTTGCTCATTTAAAGCAGAGCTAGCGATGTCGTCTACATAAACATCTCTATTTATAATATCCCTTGCAAGAGGGAAGCGAGCGCTTTCATCTAACATTAATTGTTTGATTGCTCGAAGGGCTAAGAACGGACTACATTTAAGACCGAATGTTACGCGATTGTATTGGTAAGCCTGAAGCGGCTTTTGCGGATCGAATCTATATAAAATTCGTTGATAACGACGATCTTCTTTGCGAAAATTTATACATAAATACATTTGACGAACGTCTGCGGATATTGCGATATGAAAAAGGCGTAAATTCAGAAGAATGCAAAATAAATCATTCTGTAGGCTTGGTCCCGTGTGTAAAATATCGTTCAAAGATAAACCAGTTTTTGTCTTTGCGCTTGCGTCCAGAACCATTCTCACCTTTGTTGTCATTTTATCTTCACGCCTAACTGCGTGATACGGGATGTAGTATGCGTTTTCTGACGGTAAGGTTTCCACCTGGGACAGATAACCTTTATGAATATGTTCTCTTATCACTTCATCATAAAGCGGTTTTAATTCTGGCAGATGATTAAATTTTCTTTCTAGTGCATAAAACCGATTTTGCGCAGCTTGCAATGAATCACCTAAGTCACAAGGGTTGCTTTTGAATGGCAAAGCCACTTCATAAGAACCGTCCTCGAGGCGAGTTGTGGTGCCTTTAAAAATGTCTTCAGCTACTTTTTCTTCGAGGCTGTGAACTGGTTCCGAACCAATATCTTCGATTTCCCAGAATTTTTGCATTAAGTTCTCAATTTCGTGCGTAGCGCAGAAAGTTAATGCGGTGTTTAGTTGAGAATTTACTGGAGCGTCACCCATAAAAACATAACTTAATGTGGTTTGAATCGTGACTGGAAAACCGGGGGTGATTATCTTATTTGGTAGCAACAGTTGAGAGAACAGACTGACGCCAATTAGCAAATCGATTGGGCCTGGCATTGCCCAGGTGTCGTCTGCCAGCGGAACATTTATAAATTTATATGACGTCAAGTCCACCTTGCAAGTAGGTAAATGAGCGGTAATTTTTTCTAAAACTAGAGCGGTTATGGAGTATTTGAAGTAGGGATCAATCCTAGATTGAATTGTCAACGTGACACTTCCTCTTATTGATTGCGTTTTGCCCCCTAAACCCTGGACTGCGAAGCGCGTTCCTTAACTGACTGCCAGGCCTAATTTTTCACAACATTGTGAAGTTATATAATGCTTTTGTGAGCCTGGGTCTAGAAGACAGCGGACGGTATTCTCTTCACCGTTTTGACCAACAGTGTGAACTTTGGCGGTAGCAAGAACTTCAGTGGTTGCCCCTTGTCGCGTGGTTGCTGACATAGTACATATCGGCGGTTCTGCATCGTTAGGTTGAGTTTCTCCATTGGATGTGGAGGCGTTTGCTTGACTGGGTTTATCAAAATGAAGAAAAGTATGGTGCTTGCCATGACACTTATGACAAGTGCCTTTTGATTTACATTTTGTAGATGTATGTTGCGGGCTCAAGCAATTAAAACACAAAGATTTTTCCTTTGCGAAGGAAAACCTTTCTTTTGGTGATAATTTTAAAAATTGTGTACAAGTGTTCAGTTGCGTGTGGCTCTCATTTTGACAATAAAGGCATTTTGATTGCGTACTCGTGTAAGTATGATGTGTGCGGAGTTGAGCTGTGCGACCAGTTCCACCGGAACTGGTTGAATGTGTGTTGGCGGTGTTAGGTCCACGAGTTGTTGAAGTTCGTTGCAGAATTTTGACCTGATCTTGCACAAACGACACCAATTGCTTGCAGGTGGGAATCTCAATTTCTCGAACTGAGAGCTCAAATGCTTGTACAGTTTGCGACTCTAATTTTTGCAAAGCGCATTGTAGTAATATAAAATCCGAAAGGTCTTCTATTCCCAATAGTGCGGCGATAGATGCTGAATATTTTTCTATAAAAACTGTCAGATTGTTTGCGTTGTGAGCTATGGTTTTTGAATGAAATATGTTATTCAGGTAATAAGTGGCAAGGGATCGCTTATCTTGATATTTATTGACTAGCGTATGCCAGATTATTTTGTATGTGTCTCCAGTTGGCACTAAACTTGACGTTACATTTTTCGCGGTTCCAATTAATTTTCCAATTAAATATTGCACGCGTTGCGAATCAGATAGTTGTGAATTTAAATGAACATTTGTTTTGAATGTTTCATAAAATAGGTGCCAATTTTCCATCCGTCCATCAAACGAAGGTAATTCTATAGCGGGTAACTTAGTAAAATTATTATTATTACTCGTAGCAGCATATGCGCTTGTAGATGTTTGCGGTCCCGTAGCTAAATTTGGTTTTTAATTATTTCGTGCGCGAATAATACGTGTGTATAATTCTTCAAACTGTTCCCAGCTTGAATAATCTGGTTCAGAATTCGGGTCTGACGTAACAGTATTCTCGTTAATTTGATCAATAATTAATTCAAATTTATTTTTAATTTCTAAAATACTTTCAGATTCGGACATAAACGCTTCACCTGAACGTGAGGCTTCGAAATTGATCGGCAAATTGTTTGCAAGCGAAACTAAATTTTGAACCCTTTTTAGAATAATATCTCTTTTACCTTTTAGTAAAACTAATTGTCTTTTTTGTTTGTCTTCCATTTTTAGAATTATTTGCAAACTAAAAGTTTAATTATTTATAAAATAATGCGCAAGAAACACAAGTGTAGATACTGGGCGACAATTTGTACCGAAGAATTATAGTGGAGAAATTATTTACCAAATAATTAAATATATTGTGCCATAAACTCAAGCGATGTTTACGTACGTACTTAGGTTGGCATTAATACACATAGACGAATATATTACGCTGGAATATCTTTGCGATTTGAACCGAATAAATTTGCTACAACAACATCGATAAATAATTTAATTACCCAAGATATCAAAGAGTACCTATACCTAGGCATGTAATTTCAAATAGCTGGTCAGTATTGCTAACCGAATCATTGCACAAAATGTCGTTGTAGGACAGATTCCGTTATTTAAATGTACCGTTTATTTTTAGATCTCTTTATTTTTACTTGCATTTTTTAATCTATTTTCTTCGTTGCAATTTATCCTCTGGTTTCCAGTTAAGCGGGATATTGCACCGGCTACCCTATTTCCTTTCTACGTTTTTTCCATCTACGTGGTCTACCCATATGCCCGTTCTCATATAAATTCTTGGTACCATGCTAGACTCATACGTGACGTGGAAATGGTTCCCAAGGAATCCTTGAATGATTTTGAATATTTTTTTTTGTTTCACTGAGATTCTATAATTGAATCGAATTGGAACTTGGCTGTCCGGAAAGTTATTCTTATCTAATTTGAAAACGAACAAAAGTAAATTAGCTTAAGAACAGTCCACGAAATCAAATAATGAGGAACTCTGTTAGTACGTTCGTACTTAATGGTTAATTTGCAATAATGAACGATTAATTCTCAAAATTTATGAGCGGTATTTATGAATGTTCAATAAAATAAAATAAAATACTTTTTGTTTTAAAACCACGAGTTCTTAGTAATTTTTAGGACCGACCGGTTCTGCTTTACTCAAGCATCTTCAGAGTACAAATTATTACTCATAACTCTATACAGCAATAATTTGTACCCTGAAGATGCTCGAGTAAAGCGAAACCGGTCGGTTCTAAAAATTATTAAAAACTCGTGGTTTTAAAACAAAAAGTATTTTATTTTATTTTATTTAATATGTCAAACCACAAAGTGATTGCTTTCTACAGTAATATAAATGTTCAATTTTGTTTAATCTTATAGGAAAATTTTATTTTTAATTTTACAGCACTCTTTATGTGTGATTGAACTAATATCCCTAATAATTGCGGGTGCCGTAATTCTTCTAGTTCCGGGAATGGCATTTTGATATTGTAGTTAGTGCAAAATATTAAAGAAGTTTTGACAGTTATTTGACAAGTATATACCTACTTGATAAATATTAGCACTAAGCTTATACGTCACTTTATCAGTTAATCAAAGTTTTAATTAATAATAGTATGAAATTGATTGTTAAAAAATTCATGCTTACAGCACGCCATCGGAAAAGATTTTGCAATAAACGCGATTTCCAATACATAATTAAAGATATCCGAGGAAGCGTAGCTTACTAGTTACCGGGAAGTTGCTCAAAGCAAAGCAGGAGGAACGGTGGGAAAAATGTAGATACTAAACTGTATCTGTTTGTAGGAGCTTTGATAGCTTTCTTTGATCTCTGGAACCTTTTTGCCCTTTTTCTAGTAAAATACACAAGTTTCAATCGTCATTACTCGTGACTACATTTTAGATTGTAGAACAGTTTTTTTTCTAAAGCTTGGTTAAATACTGCCGCAGTTCTAACATAAAACATATATTATTTCATAATGTCACCCGTCAAAATAATGACCGGTCATACTACCACATTAGCAAGCGAAAGTGTAACTTGAATAGACGTGTGCGGATGAAGGTTAAGTATGTTTGACCGAAAAAAGTATAAGGTGCAGAAAGTAAATGAGACAACATATGAATGTGAAAAAAGTATAAGGTGCAGAAAGTAAATGAGACAACATATGAATGTGAAAAAAGTATAAGGTGCAGAAAGTAAATGAGACAGCATATGAATGTGAAAAAAGTATAAGGTGCAGAAAGTAAATGAGACAACATATGAATGTGAAAAAAAGTATAAGGTGCAGAAAGTAAATGAGACAGCATATGAATGAGAAAAGTATAAGGTGCAGAAAGTAAATGAGACAACATATGAATGTGAAAAAAGTATAAGGTGCAGAAAGTAAATGAGAAAGCATATGAATGTGAAAAAAGTATAAGGTGCAGAAAGTAAATGAGACAACATATGAATGTGAAAAAAGTATAAGGTGCAGAAAGTAAATGAGACAACATATGAATGTGAAAAAAGTATAAGGTGCAGAAAGTAAATGACACAACATATGAATGTGAAAGAAGCGAAGATTTTGTTTTTTTGACATTTTATCTTTTCTGCCTATTCTCAAGTAGAAGTCACGTGATAGTTAACATATTAAGAACCTAACAACTGGTTTTAAAAAAATTTCAGTTATCTATTTACCACATATTTTATCTTCCTCCATTTCTTGTAACCTTCTAACTAACCTGACCAATCTAACTTATTTTTTTTATACAACACACAATTTATTTAATTTAATTTTATTTTATTTTAATACCACACAAGAGTCCCTAGAACTTCTCCAAACCATCTCGAGGCAGTGGGACTATGTCATCTTTGTTTTGGGTATGTTGTGAGGCAGAAAATAGTGGGATATGGAAGAAGATGAGGGAGAGGAAGGTCGGGGTGTACCTGGCTATTCGTATCTTGTCAACAATAAGGCAAAAGCAACTTTTTTCAATTCTGACTGATAGTCTTACACCAGGACGAATGTGCCGCAAGTATACTTTATATTATTTTTAATTAATAAATTTTTATTCAAAATTTCATAAATTTAATTATGTAATTTAAAATTTAATTTTTAAAATTTTAATAAAGAAATAGGTACATACCAAGAAATAAGAAATAGATTTTAAAACATAATTTTAATTATATATGTATTCTCCTTAGACCTTACTTCCTTAATTATTTAGTAAACCAATTTTGGCCTTTTTCTCACGAATCTTTTGGACTCATTGTAATCGGAATATTGTTCAGTAAATGTCCGGCAGATGTCCGATAACTGTGTTACGACAATTTCCCCCTTTTTTTACAGCCTAACTACTTATCCAAAAACATGTCGAAAAGGACACAATACGACTCAAATAAAATGGAAGGACCATTGGAATGTTCACAAGAAGGGCGGAGATTGCTAAAAAGTTTGGTATTCCAAGAAGTTGTATCCATTTCCGCATTTAACACACGGACAAAAGTACAAAAACGTGGTCCAGACCCAATTCCTTCTGAAATCGCAGAGAACCTGAAAGAAAATTGGTGATGGGTGATTTCCTCTTAGAAAATAGGATTATTTTTATTTTAAGAGAATCCCCGAAAACAATTATTTAAAAAAATTAATATTGTCTGTTACTTGTAGAATGCATACGGAGAAAAATAAGAATGGCTGATTTATTGAAATCCTGTTAAAAACGTGATGGAAATTTATTTCCTTATAAAATATTCGTCCATTCGTAATATATTGGCGTAACACGTGTTCGCGCAGATGGGCTTTTCCTGCTAAATATAATGACGAAATCCCATAAAATTACAATTTTAATGAACAAGTAGTGCTTCACATCACTTTGAACATATTATCGTTACAATCTGTTATTTATTCGTTAAAGACCTGCAGTCCCATTTTTAACAAACCAGAATTCTAATAAATTTGCAATATTTTATAGCAGAAAGTTTTCTCCGTGCAGCAACTATACAATTATTAAAAATCTGGCGTCTTTTCGAACCACCCTTTTTATTAAATACCGTACAGTCCCAACGTCCCGCACGTCCTGGAGGACTATGACATGTTCTAAGACTGACGCTGAAGTGGATGGTTGGTGAACTACCAGGATTTTTGCTATTTGTTTTTGGGGTGTTATGCCGTGTTGCGCTAACTCCTTCTTTAGCCAACGTTTTGGACAGCATTGCAGTGTCCATCACCAGGGCAGATGTGTTATTTGAGGTTGTTGTGAAATGTGAGTTGTTGTGAAGTATGAGGTTGTGATAAAAAAAAAACAGCGCTGGGGTTCGGGCGGTATCTGCTTCTTCCAACATTATTATACTGTGTAATATTAAGTTGAAATTATAAAATTATGATTTTCCATGACTCGCTATCACTTGCCCGAACATTTACTTTGGTGGCACTTCTAAATTCCCTTTAATACAATCTACACGCAGCATTCAGCCTTCACAATCATTGTAAAGGATTAAAATGTTACTTATTTTGCGTTAGTGCCCCCAGCTATTCTGGGCAACACAAATTAGTTGGAAACGAAAGGAGTTATATCTGAGCCAAAGGATTTACTCACTTTATGAATGCCAAGCGAGATATCAACTTTGAATGAGAATATAAACGGAGCCGGGTAAAACTGACGGATAAACGGAGTTTGACGCACTATTATTGCCTTAATTTAATACTATTTTAAAAGTTTTGTAAATAATTATTCGCAAGCTTTTACATTTAGTTAATGGTTAACATCAACTATAGAAATGTAAAACATGTAATGTGGTTTTATTAATTTTGGAAAAAAAATTAACTTTAGGCTTCTTGCAAGCAGTGGTGGCTCGTGACTTTTGAATTACTAGAGTGCTAATATTACGAAAAATTGCGTTATTGATGTTGTTTTAGCTGAAAAAGATTTTTTATTTTTTTTTGAAAAATTAATTTTTTTATGAAGATTTTCAGGGAATCCGTGCTAAACTGAAATTTCCTGAAAATTTTCATACGAAATAAAATCGTTTTCAGTTACCACAACATCAGAAATGATATTTTTAATAATATTAGCACTCTAGTGATCCCGCAAGTCACGAGCCGCCACTGCTTGCAAGACCTAATTTTTTTCAATTGGGAATTTTTTTTTGGTTTATGTTATTAAATTGAGATATTTTATCGTCTTTAAATTCCGAATATCAAGTAAAGTTTTTTTTTCATAAACTCCTTTTTTTCTCAAAACTCATACTTTCTAATATTTTAAGGTTGTATTCAAAATGGTATAGTCAAAGAACCTCTTCGATTAATTCACGAATCATGGTTCGAATTACAGCCATCAATAATAATTGCTTTTATTGAAATGTATTTCAACGTAAGGTCGCCTGGCACCTGACCGTAAAATGGACATTGTCCCAACTCACTACCAGAAGGGACCTTTTAAATCAAACTACACAATCGGTCTAGTATAAAGTTCTAGGTGAATGTAGCTAATATCACGAATATTGTATTTTTTCATCATTACAGAAATTAATATAATAATTATTAGATGAAAAAAGACACTTTGCAATACACCACATTTTTATTGAATTAATAACTGACAGCCAACCAGGTTTCGCTTATCTCAAGCTTCTAATATAAATCTAATATTGTAATATATTAGTTTAATATAATAGCCCTGTTAAAATTTGAGATAAGCTAAACCTGGTTGTCGTTAAAGTGTGCTTTTTCATTTAATATAATGTCACACCAAAGGATTTGCTTCTTTCGAAAAATAAATTATTGTTACATTTTAAAAGATTTGTTAAAACTTCTATTTTAAATTGATTTGAAGCTGTGAAATCAATATTTTGCCCACCAATAATACAAAATATATTGATAGATGTCTTCATTATCATTTTGATTTATAAATATAGCGATAGTATTTTTATTATATTGAAATAGTAAAAGTGATTCACCTATTAAAACAGTGTCCATTATTTTACAATAACACTGACTAATTTTACGTTCGATTTTTTTGAATACTCCTAAGCTGTCCGTAATACGCACAAAAGCTATTATTTTTTTCAATATGTGAATTGAACGATACACTTTACATTACAGCTAAAATTAGCATGTGTTTTAAACTATTTAACCTTATAGCCTTATTTAACCTTATTAACATAGAGTAGAGTTCCAGCTACTCGGAGCCAGTGGCACTATGTCCTCTATTGGGGAATATTGTAAGTCTGGCGGGAGTGGTAAAGGGTAGAAGATGAGATAGATGAAAATCGGGATACCTGTCTGCTCAGACTACTGTTACAATGTATATTTATCAAAAATCATTTCAACTAGGATAGTGTACTCTCATCGGGATGAAAAGGGAGTATTTTTTATTTCGGCAAGTATACACTACACGTAATATAACCCGCAAAATTAAGTAAATACAATGGTGTGTAAGTATTAAGCCTGTGCATCACTAATATTTTACAAGTAATTACAATGGTGTATAAATATTAAACCTATGCAGCACTAATATTTCACTAGTAAATACAATGGTGTACAAGTATTAAGCTTATGCATCACTAATATTTTACCAGTAAATACAATGGTGTACAAGTATTAAGCGTACGCATCATTAATATTTTACCAGTAAATACAATGGTGTACAAGTATTAAGCCCATGCATCACTAATATTTTACCAGAAAATACAATGGTGTACAAGTATTAAGCTTATGTATCACTAATATTTTATCAGTAAATTCAATGGTGTACAAGTATTAAGCGTATGCATCACTAATATTTTACCAGTAAATACAATGGTGTACAAGTATTAAGGCTATGCATCACTAATATTTTACCAGTAAATACAATGGTGTACAAGTATTAAGCGTATGCATCACTAATATTTTACCAGTAAATACAATGGTGTGTAAGTATTAAGCCATGCATCAATAAGGGTATCTTCTAACTTGAAAGTAAATGTCAATATAGTTTATTACTTTCTTTAATTATGTAATAATAAATATATTGTATACTGTATAAAATTTAATGCGTTTTATGTGCTCGCATCAAGTGTATAATCCGTGATCAGTAGACGTTATAATAATTATAGAAAACCATTACTTTTTTATAAATTAAAAAAATGCTGATAAAATTCATAGCTTTTATTATTCAAACACTCTTTTATTTCATAAGTTTTTCATTGAGTTAATTATTTTTATGTCGTGTACTTAACTACTACGCATTGTAGTTTGAGCATCGAGTTGAAGTTCGAGTGACGTTTTACAATTCAAGAGTCTTGTTATTCGAATTCAGGAAAATCAAAGGATCGTATCTGATTGGGTGGTTTTAAGGTTCGATGGGGCATGTAATCCACTTGATTGGTTGATTTGGTACGTGTAAACAGGCACATGCGAGCCTGGTCATTTGATTTGGGAATTTATACTCCAAATATTTATTTATAACCCGTTCCCTGATTGATCCAGCGATTCTGAAAATGGATAATTTGAGAATGCAGACAAAAAAAGACGGGGAAAGGACAAATTTAACGTAAGGGTTTGGAGATTGTACTTTAAAACGTAGGCATTTCACTACATAATTATTTAAGTTTTTAATTAATTAATTTATTTATTTATTCGTTCATAAAATGGTACATTTCAGTAGAATCCTCCGTTGCTTTTCTCACTGGGGAATTTCTATAACGAGATGAGCAGCTTTACAACTATGATAAATCTAACAAGTAATGTACATTACATACATTGATAGATTATATCGAATATGGAGTTTGTAGGGTGATTTATAACAAAAACTAAGATGTAGGTAATCCAAAATCATCATTCTCAGCAAGTATGGAATTTTTGACCATTTTCTTTAAAAGATTTAACGAACCTATATTTTTTATACTTTCACTGAACATATTATAAATTAACGGAGCTTTGTAAGAAAACCTTTTTTCTCTAAAGGATGTTCCGGTATTCACTGGCTAATTAATAAAGGAACGCACGACAGTCTACCTTATATGAGCGGGAAAGAAGAGTATGAACTGTCTGATAAAAAATCCAGGCTTAAAATTAGAATATTAATTACATCAACATAAGTGAGTAATTTAAATTTTACAAAATAGCGAGATTCACAAGTTGATCACAAACTTTATGGTTCAAATAAAATGGTTTTAACAAATACTGTTGGCACCTTTTATCAATGCTTCTTAAGTCGAGATATTGTATTTTAGATGTCACTGATTTTTTTATGATAAAAAAGAGCTATTGATTATGAAATATTTTAAATATACTAATTATTTTTTTTACTCATCACATATTTTTACAAAACCTAGTACAATGACTGGAAAAATGAGTTAGAACCTAACCTATCTTACCGTCAAATAAAAGTAAACAAAAATATGTCGTTATACGGAAAATCAGTCATAAGAACGGCGCTTAACCGTAGCGTAATAAACCACCCCCATTCTCACTCTGAAAGATTTCCACGAAAAAAAAGTTATTACGCAACAAATGAGCCCGCATCTGTCACCTCCAAGCCGAGTTCCGACGTTTTGATTCACTGTGAAGTTACAAGTTACCCCGTGGTTAGAGTCACCCCTAGGCGACTAGAACCTTCAACCTACCACTACCCCACTACCCGCTACCCCCGGTAAGTCGGGGTTAACTTTGCACCGAGTTAGGGACGCCTCATCCATCATCGTTAGCGGGAGATAAGAAATAGAGAGATTAAGATCCCCACTTTGAAAATGGCAGCTGATGGGCCAGCATTGATTAACTGCGTAATTGTTTTAGCGACGTCTTCAGTGCTTGCAGATTTTTTGTTGATCAAACCCGTGTATCTTAGAAAAGTGTATTTTTTTTCGAAGATGGACAAACAAAAAAATATTGTATTCTTTTTAAGCGTGTAATATGCAATTTCTATGAATTCTCTTCATAATTATGAGTGTTTCAAAATTGGAAATGTAGGTACGAATTAAAACGATGCTAAGTTTTTTAATGATATAGTTTTTAATGTAACGCTCAGGCGTTATGTTAAATCGTGAACTCTTGGATATTTAATTTAGGAAACGGATGTGAGTACCGCCGCCCCGGAAAACATTTATTGAATAACCAAAACCTCTGCCATAGGTTACCCCAAGTGGTTCACTATGTTTAGTGATTTAGCAGGGGTACCGGGGTTCAGCTGTTCGCGTCTAGTCAGCTGATGTGCCTGCCCACCAGCTGGTGTATCCGGAGAGGCTGGTTTGAAGAGACCCTTTGACCTCTCCAGCTGATCTTCCTCGACCCATCGTCTTGCACGGCAGTGGGAGGGATGGATTCATTCGTCCTACTAGTCACACTGACCCCCGGACTACTACCCACCCTTCATACCCTTTACCTTCCCAGAACTTTCTCTCATTCCTTTCTTTAAAAAGACCCTCCAGACAGCATCCCCAAAGATGATAAAGACCCTGACGGTTTTTTTTCCTCAGCGCCTTATGTGTGAGGTGAATAAAAAAAAACTCAGTTCAATTTTTACACTTAAGGGCACATTTAATACCAAAAAATATTTAGTGAAAAGACTGAAGGATCAAATATGATTTAAGATTTTGGACGATGATGGACACTGCAATGCTGTCCGAAACGTTGGCTTAAGAAGGAATTAGCGCAACACGGCACAACACCCCAAAAACAAATAACAAAAAAAAAACTGATTTTTCACACTTAAAAGTTTATTCTGTAATCAGGAAATTAAAAAAAATCTTCTAAATTAAAATTAAATTCTGAAAAACGGACACCGTTTGGGTAACTCGTGTTTTACCATCCTCGTTTTATTGGATTTAAATTATTTTGTTTTAGAAATTTTAATCAATTAAATAACATCGTAATTTTTCTCCCACAACCTATTCTAAATAATATGACGTTTCCTTTTTTCTTTTGATGATTATATCCTAAGGCAATTTTATTTCAGCATATCCTGCTACCTGCTAGACGCATTGTAAGCACTTAACCAAGAAACCGATATAAGCAAGGGTTAAAAATGATCTTGCGAGATCAACCGTATATTATATTAAATAAAACGTCCATTTAGTATTGCTTAGTCGGTCACAAGTGTTCTTCTTTCTGTTACTTTCCCAAGATTCAGGAACTGAAAACTCAACGAGAAAAACAGTAGATGTAAGATTATTTAAAGCAACACTTATTGAGGGATTATAATTTAATAATCCCGCAATAAGTGATGGTATATGATTTAAAGTTAGTGGATAAATGTAATATTTTTATTTATTTTAGAATAAATATAATTGACCTACTAAAATTTCTAAGAGACAAGGACACAATAATAAGAATCTATTTATAAAAAGAAAACCTCCTTTTCATAACGCCACTTTTACAATGATTTCGAATCATTTTAATCAAGTTTTCTTTTGAAGAATATTGAAAAATTGTTTACTGGTTAGAAAATATTTTTTCATTATGTTGGAATTATTAAACTACACGCCACACATCATATTTACTTTTTTCGCTCTAGTGAACAGCATGAAATTTTCTCATTTAAAATTATCATAGTGCAGAGCAAAACGGCACAAATAAAGGCCTCTTTGCCATCTATATATTTCAGAAAAAAATTGATGAAAGGAAAATCGAAGATATTAAAAGATTTTTTTTAGATTGCTAACAAATTCATCGAAGCAGAGAAAACATGAATGAAAACATAGAAAATATTTTAAAATTATTAACACGAAAGGTATTTTATTTCTATGATTATTGGATATTTTTTAAATATATCATATTAATTTGTTTTTTAAAATTACAATGATTTTATTTCTTTTTTCTCTGAAACCTCACAACTGCTCCCTGCCGTCAGGAAAGTGAAACTATGGTATCCCCAATTGGGATGTGTTGTGAAGTGGTGGAAAAGGGAAGGAGATGGAGAGAAGGAATGTGGGAAGTTTCTGGATATTAAAAAATTGTCACTAATACGACCAAAGCCATCTCAAGCAACATTTTAATTTTGTATGGTGGTCTTACACCAGGACGATACTGATAGTATCTTCCAATCTGGGCTACTAGATATGTATTTATCACTGAAACAAGGGAGAAGAGTGAAGAACTGGGCGATTGAATAGTGTGACATACGTGTATGTGAGGGGTTACTTTAGGAGACCTTCTTAAATTAAATCATATAAAAAATTCTCGACAACCTCTATGACGGAGCTGTAAACTCTTAGGCTTGAATCCTAAAGGTCAAAATTCAAAACGCCTGCCAGAAGGCAAACGATAACATAGAAAGTTTAAAGTGACACAATACTCTTATTACAGGGCTTTGCAGGGTTAAATTTTATTAAACGTAACGATAATATTACCTACAGATGTAAAAAACAGTACGTTACCATTAAAATATTTTATGTAGGATGGTGTGAACAGTTTATAAAACGTATTTCAATTATGAAATTAGCGGTAAGCGCGAATTTTATTTTCTTAACGATGAATTAGTAACTTTCCCAGGTATTCCTCTAGAAATATCTGATATTTCAGTAAAAAAATTTATCAGAAATAATTTAAATAAGCCCCACGGAAATAAAGATCAATTTTCTAGGCCTGCAAGTTCAAAATCGACCGTAGGTTTCAGGTCGATTACACCAGAACCGCATCACAGCACATCTGAGATGTCGAGTTTATAAAAACCCCTAATTAATGATGACACTGTTCAAACAACCTAACAGGAAATGTATTTTTAATTTATTTATTAATTTTATTATTACAAAATAATATAACATTTCAAATTATAACACTATGCAAAATTATATGCATTTTTTTTCCCAATTATTCTACTAACATTATATTAATGAAATATTTGTTCCAAAACAACAAATTCCTAAAAACTTCCCTTTCAGTCGCGTTTTCCTCGTTACTTATTTACAAAGAAACTATTTTACTTTGAATCCGTGTTTTGGATTAACTTGATAAGTCATAATCAAAGCTGCCCAATCACTTTGTACTTTTGTTTGCTAAATGTAGCATAATAATATATACAATATTCACTTTACAATCATGGTATATTTACATTTAGCAATTTCGTCAATTTAATATTTTAATATTTGAAACTGTTATTTCGTGGTGGAATTCCACTATAAATATATAGAGAAAAGAATTTTAAATTTTTTTCCACTTGTTTTTATTTGACCGTGACCGGTTTCAGCCTGTTAGGGCCATCTTCAGACTGGTACAATTTTTGTCTTAAACTAGGGTTTATATACATAGGAAAATTACATTGAGGAGAGGGGTTAACATAATCAATCGATTTGAATTATGAGGGGTTTTTCGTGAAATATTATATTTCACAAATAAGTATTATACTATCAATTTAAGGATTTACCCAACATAAGGTTATTAGCTAATTGTTAACTATTAAAATCAAATGAATTTATTTAAAGAACTATGATAATTATGCCTATTAGGAATCTATTGTGTCAATTTACCATAAATGTATTATTGTTTAAATATTTAAAAAATAATGTAGGTGTGATAAGTCAAAAATTCTAGCTGCTAAGCTATTCCATTTGTAAAAAGACATAATATGTGCTATAGATAAGTTAGAAACAAGAACAAGGAAAATGATTCAATAAAACAACATCAGGCACATTGTGAGAGTCATCCATCTACAAACTATGTATCTTGGTCATCAACTGTCTTTATTTATTGATATCTAATGCGTCAAATAATAATGTGGCGTATTCCTGTGTAAATAGAATGTACGAGATATTTTGTACATATCGTACCCACGAGAATCAAAAAGAACCCGTCACTGTATCTACTTATGGCTGGGAAGATTTTAGACTCTACCAGGTGAAAGTGTGCCCTAAACAAAGCGGTTAAGTTGATGTACCTAGTCACTCTTTGGTACTTTTAGTAGATTTGGCTCGTTCAGGCGTTCAGCTGCAACTGACAACTGGTGGCCATTCCACCCCTTGCACCCGCTTCGCACCCGTATCAAGCCGCAAGTACCTACAAGCGTAGAGCCCATCATCAGCCAACCAGGACCACCGTACCTTCGGCCTACTTCACACTGGAGTACCGGAAGACTCATGGTCTTCACCAGTTTTGAACAACATCTGCTAGTCTGATCTCCTGGTCTGGCTTCTATGCATTCAGATTACCGACTTCACTTCACTACGCCACTTTCATCTCCACTAATACAGTGTTGACCATCCGCTTGGGAAATTTGCCGGAGATAATGTCCACCAACTGTGTTGAGCGTCATGCCTTGAGTCCATCGCAACATCAACTACACTGACTCAATAAACACTGCGAGATCTGCAACCACCAAAATAATATGTTCCCTGTATCAAAAAAGTGAGTCACCTATTGGTCAACTCTATTTATTTATTGAAATCTAACGCATTCAATTTCGGAGGCAAGAATGGGTACCGCCGTCCCAAAAATCATTCATTGGCTAGCAAAACTCTCTGCCATATGTCAACCCAAGTAGTTTGCTATATTTGGTGACTTAGCAGAGGTTCCTGTTTTCATGGGATGAAGTTTGTCTAGGTCTTGGCAGCGGATGCGTGTGTTCACATACTGCAAGGCAGACCGGATCAGGAGACACTGGTTGAGGGAGATCTTTTGCTCTCTCCAACAGGACTTTATCAGCCCATTCCCCTGCAATGGGAGAAATGGATTTATACGTCATCACTCTCTAAATACTGACCCTCCAGCTACTTATTTACCCACCCCTCACACCTATTTCCTTTCCAGAACTTCCGCTTCTTTATTTCCCTAAAAAGAACCCTGCAAACAACTTTCTCAGAAATGACATTGACCACGAGGGATATTATTTTCCTCGGAGCCTCCTGTGGGCAGCTATTGTAAAAAAACAGAAATTACGTCCCACACATCTAAAAATACAAGAAGATAAATGCTGCAAATAAAAATATAATGTGTTCCTATCTAAGGACCATCGAAGTTTTCCGCTCCGGAAATTCCGATTTCCAGAGAGCACAGATCCCACAACCTCTCAGATATACATAATCGAATTGTTCGCCTCACGATAGATTTCGAACGACCCATTACAAATCAATAATATTTCCATTCCACTTAACCCACAATTCCGTTCTTGTAGTAGAATGACTGGCTCCATTGGAACGGCAGGAGCGCTAAGCGAATCAAATAAAGCCTTCCACTAAATCTCGCTTACCTGGACAGCGAATTGAATAGCGACTGGGATACATTACATAAAACATGAATTTTGGTTCATTACTTTGTTAAGTAAAAACAAACACATATTTCGGAATAATGTAGAAAGTATTTATAACCTGTTTTCATGTTGAATCTTTTATAATCTCATTAGAAAACTTGTTTATTTTATGTTTCATTTCATGAAAGATCTCGGTGGTCTTGGTGGAATCGATCAGCATCTAAAAAACCCCAAGGCATGAATCTGTTAGCGATTGACAAATGTACAAAGGTGAGTTATGTTCATATATTAATTGAACAAAAATGTAGCACGTTCCAGTTTCAATATATGAAATATCTACATTTAACAGCCTGTCTAGCATAAAACGGAACGCATTAGAAAGAAACGAGTAAGCATGAAACGAAAATCCATGTGAATAATTATATTTATTCAAATAATAAGTGACTTTTGAACACAAACGAATGGAAGGAAATTCTTTCAGATTTGTTTTTTGCTAGAGAATTATTTGTGCACCCTCTCAAAAGCACAGGAAGGCAACTTTTTCACAACAAAGCCAAGAAAGACGTGTCCGTGGCAGTTGGTGATAGTTTGTCTGACCAATGAACTTATGTGCGATACTAAACGCAATAAATCTCTAGTATGTCCACTGGACCTAGTTCAGTGAAACCAGGCGCGTTGTATCAGTAACCTTATCTGTATCTTTTCTTTTAATTCATCTCAGCTGTTAACTAACATTTCTTTCAAAAATGAGTAAACATTCTCACTATACTTATTCTGTAATGCTCAATTCAACTGACATCAATTCTTATATTGAAAATATCAAAAGAAGTCAAAATAAAAAAATTATAATGTTAAGTTCGCATTTTATTACAATCCAAATCATGCCTTATAGGAATGTCGAATATGATTCTTATGAGGGGTCACTTTAAAATCCAATCTAATTCCATTGAAAAATTCAGCATAAATTTCTAAGTTAAATTAACTATAAACAAGGTCTGCGTATAGAAACTATAAATTACAACCAATAAATTAAAGAGTTAAAATTATTATAACTCTCAAATGGAAGACTTGTTTCTGACTTCATGGAATTAATAATGAAATTATAGATAGGCCTGATTTATTGAGCATTATCACCTTCAACATACCAACTAAAAGTACTCAATCAAAAAATGGTTTAAAATTGTAACAATATTAGGACTAGATAAATTAAATACCGATTGTACCAGTTGTACCGCTTGCATGCAGTTGTCAAAGTTTTCGTAGAAATTTTAAATGTGTTCAACTGCAAATAAGTAAGTTCTGCATGGGTCTATGGAATTTTAAAGACAAATAAGTCAAAGAAAAAAGAGTCGAGTGAGTGCAGTACTGATGAAATTCAACAAAGTTTATACCTAAAATAACATATAAAAAACATTGATTAATCAATTATTTACAGTACTCGCCATCTTTATTACAACTTATCCAGTTTAATTTCCTTTCCCGTAGACTATGAAATAATGAATTGCTATTCCTTATTCTATAAATAATGGATACCATTCTCCTTTATCCAAAATGTCAAGACCTGTCAACTCAAGTCAAAACATTGAATTTCTTAGTGTAAGTCTAATTGATTTTCGTCAAATTTTCTATTTTTAATTTATATCTATTAAGTTTCAAAAAAAATTCTACAGACCTATTTTAGAGACATACTACATTATTGTAAAGACTTTCACAAACACCTTACAAGAGAGATAGATAACAACAGACTAAAAAATGAAAAAAACACAATCCATGTGTACAGCTAGGTTTGCAGTTAAATCAAAAATAGACCTAGTTTAAGCGAATTCAAAGAAAAATGTTAAAAAATATGAATGTAATAATTACAAGAAGTGCAAATAAAAGTTTAAAAATTTACCTATTTTCATATTAGATCATATGAGTGGATATATTTTAGTGTAGGTACATATAAATTAACAAAATAAAAATAAGATTCAATTCCTGTACCTTATCGATCACGCGTATGATAAAATTATCATGTTATCTGCAGTTAACATCTTTCACTCTCCCCTTTCATTGATTTTTGCAATTATATTAATCAAAAATATATAATGTATGCAAAACTTCTCAATTTAATAATTAGCAAAACGATTTGAGTATACAAAAACGAAAGTTAGAGTAAATATTCCAAACAAGGTAAATACCCCCGTTCTTAATAATTATCCAAGATAGTAGATTATTTAGGGTTACTACCTTTTCCGTTCTGAATGTCAGTAAATGTAGGAGATTCTTCGAATCGAATAAAGCTCCCTAATTAATCTTGCTTTCTCGGGCTCCGAACAGACAAAAATAATAGCTTTCAAATCGAACAATGCACTCGTATATAAGCAACAGAAGTAAAACTATTTTTTGGTACAAGGAGTCTTTGTGGTATGAAGATGACATTTATATATTTTCTTTATTTCAGATTGATAAATAAACAAATAGCCGCCACATCAAATCCCTAATTTTTCTTGCTTACCTGAACGTACTATAAAATTATTGAAACGGATACCTTTTTCTCATTCTCTTTAATGAGACATGTAATAGAAAAACTTCTCATAACAGAGCTCGCACCTTTAATATTTTTTGAGGAAAATGGAAATCCGATTAAGGTTTTCCTTCTTGGAAAAAAACCCATATTTTTCACAATGTGTGAATACATCAATCTTCTGAATTACAGAAGTTTACGAATTAGAAAAAAAAATAATAAGAAAATACAGAAAAAAATTTCCAGGGCAAGAGAGAGGTCCTGGTTTCATCTGAGAGTTTTTTTTTTACGTGAACATATTTTTTTATTAACAGAAGATAACAAATAATGCATGTTGATAGAAAAAAGTAAGAACATCAGTGTGTCAGACAGAGGGTTAATATTAAGAAAATTACAAAGTATATAATACCAAACGTCCAATGACGGTGTACTACAAATAATTCGCATAGGGATAAGTATATAGCATATGTTCCAAACTGTTCATTAATATCTCCTTAATTGAGAATAATTCTTGTTTAGGGCGAGAAAATATTGCCTTTAATGATTATTATACTAATAATTTAAAGGTTTTACTCATTGGTTATTCTGCTCTAAAAATAATACCTAATATTATTTACATCTTCCAAGGAAGAAGGCACAACTTTATTTTTTAAACCTCATATAATAATACTTACGGAGATATTACAAAATTTATTTTATGGGTGACAGCTTTCCCAAACTGCCAAAAAAAGTAATTTTTGTAAACACGCACACGGAATGGTATTCTTTCTATAAACCTTCTTACAGGGAAGAGATAATTAATTTTCTGCCGGCAAGAAGATAGAAGTATTTAATGTGAGATTTGGTGGTTGTTTTACTCCACAGATAACATTACGAGATGATTGATGCTCACTTGAACAGTTGGCGTTATTTTTTTTTATTACTATAGACTATATTTTATGTGATTTTACGCATGCCCTAAATCGCAACTTTAAGAAAATATTTTTTTTGTAACAGCTGGGTGTGCTTTTTTCAGAAATGTTTTCTCCGTAATTGAAATATAATAATTCGTTGTTTTATTAGACGTTAGCAAAATGGTTATGTACGTAGGTCAGCTGTTCTTATTCTTTTTACAACAGAACTTCTTTATATGAGCTAATTCAAAAAGCCAAGCTGGTAGGGTTTTCATTTTCGTTACGTAGTTTTGGCAGAAAAATGGGATCATATATATGAAAAGGGAAAAATTTGAAAATATTAACCACGCATGGGTTGTTTAAGTAAACTTTGTGAAACACCAATTTTGTCACATTTTGAATACTATTCTTAACATTCAGACTTTAATAACGGGGGCTTGCTCGAGGCTCACATTTTGATCAATTTCGACGAATTTTTAAAGACAATATTTTTTAAGACCAATATCTATGGTATGGGTGTAATTTATTTATATTTAAGATTGATACCTTAGCATTCAATTATTTTATGTAAAAGTGTTTGAAAATTTTGTAAACAATAAAATAAGCGGTAAGTAACAGATAGTATTTTTGTAGCCGATGAATTAGTATTTTTCTATAAAAAATCTGAGATTTAGTAACACGTTTATCAGAAATTATTAAAATAAACTCCACGGAAAGATCAATGTTTTAGTCTTGCTAGGGAAGATTCTAACTTAGGTCCGTACATTAGGCTGGGATGTGCGTATTTTTTGACACGACTTCGTCACTCGTTAAGATTCCTATTTTATTTTAGCGATTTGATAAGGCAAATTGAACCGTTGGTCTGTCCAATACCCCAGGGCCGCACATCGCTTATTTTTGTGTATGGCTTCTTTACTTACGTCTTTAAGATTCCGACTCCATTTTAGGGTATTGTTCCGTCTTATCAGCAATAATTACTGCAGACATGATATCACGCTGAAATTGTATGAGGATTATATAGACCAGCACTAACCTTTGCCATGGCAGCAATTAAACGCTTCTACCAGTTAGTGGCTGAGGTGACAAATCAGGGCGACGTTTCTGCTTTCACTAATGCTAGTAGGAGTTTTTCAAATATTGTTAGGTTCGTAGCCCGAGAATGTTTTTCTTTCTTTAAAAAAAAATCGTCTTTTTGATCAATCATACATGTATTTATTGAAAATCCAAATTTCAAATAATAGGCATTCGTTTACAAAAATAATTAATTAATAGAGAGGTTAAAAAAATACCAATAATTTTTAACAAATACATTCCGGAAACTTAACTTATTATGTCGAGTATTTTATTAATATTATTTTGGCATTTTGCACATCCAAGTTAACAAATGTTTAATTTATTATTAGACATCATTTTTAACATTTTATTAAGATTAATATGTCTCCTACAATGTAACATGAATTTATCAGTCTTTAATACAACAATACATAATAATAATACCCACAAAGTAACAAAAAAACTTATTTAATTCTTGAGAGATTCTTTATAAAGTGTATTTTCTTCAACCGTCTGAAATTTGTATGAATTTAAAATAAATACATGCCAAGACAAAAAAGCTGGAACATGTAAATGAGATGGGCAAAATCTCACACAAAACATTTTACTTATTTGGTTTCGTGAACTAAAAACACGAATCCACATTAAGTGGAAAATTACAGTACGTACAATTGTACAGGCAGTAATAATTTTCTATTGAATTTCGGTAACAATAGATTTTTCGCAAATAGCGCTTTGTCTATTTATCAGCTATATCCATTATTGTTTTGTTATATCGGCGGTAGAAATTTTTAACACTAGAAGACCGTAGCCGTCATTTTGACGGCTGCCCGATATAATCTGACAATATTTTGCTTAGAGTTTATTTGATTTTTATTTGTATTTCATTATTCTTAAGTTAACGACTATGGTGAAAAATATGGTACATATCCTTTTAACCTTTTGAAATATAATGATTTATACTTTGTTGACGCAACGATCTTTTAACATTGTCCTGCATTTTTCCATCCCATTTTTACCTACAAGAACTCAACATTATCCGACAATACCCATGTGTTTGTGTAACATTTTACAACAATAAAGTGACGGTCAAAATGGAGGTCAAAACAGTTTATTGATGGAGTCTGTTTGATGAGCATCTATTTGTGATCAATGCTGTTATTAATATCAACTCAGAGTAGAAGGCCTGTGCAGTGAACATATTTTCCTTCAGTATCTTTTGTATCCAACCTGGATGTTATGGAAGCTTGGGCGTGAAATAAATCATATCTTTAGTGAGTGAAACTATCCATCATCATCTTTGAAGAACATCAAAGGGGTAAGTCGGATTCCTTCATCACTCCATGTTCACCATCTCCAACCATAGTTGTGTCAATTTGAAAGTTCACAATTAATATTTTTCAGTCCACTCTTGATTCGCCTATTGCGATCACATACCTACACAGACCACCGCCGTCAGGGCGACGGTTAGGCCCATAAAGTTTAGAGTTTGTTTACAACATACCCATTCCACCTCGCTAAATGATAGTATAATCTGTCTGTATCTTTCTTTCAGTATCGCATATTATACGCTACGTTGATTCGTCACTGTCTTTTGGTGTCAGTTGTTAGTTGTTATTATCTCATGTTGATCTCTGCGCACTTATTTCAAATTGCCGAATATTCGTTTCGTTTGTGTTTTTGTAGATTATTTTCTACCAAATATGTGCTAATTAAATAAAGTAAGCAATTTAATTAATTATTCTTTCATTTATGAACAAGAATCGAAAATAAAATTAGTGCTAGAAGCAACTACGTGAAATGAACCGATGATGTTTTAAATGCGTTTATATACCTAGTAAACAGGTTGGAAAGCTTGAATTATTCTCGTAAAAGCTTTTATGAAACATTCACCGAGTTTGGGAAACAGCAAACCATACAAATGTCAATGCGTCTAATAAAACATTGCAGTTACGAGAAAAATAAATCTTGAATGCAGTTTTCAGCAATTTCCGAACAATAAATTCGAATTTATATCACGGGAGCAGTCTCTGCGGGCCGCAGGCATTTCACTTAGTAACAGGTTTCCAACCTTTTTGGAACCGTTGCCACTATCGTGTATTTTTTCAACCCACTCCCCCCCGCCCCCTTATAATAAACATTCCGTAGAAAGCGCTAAATTATCTATTCCTTAAATAGCATGCGCAAAAAGTATGCCTATGGCCCAAAAACACATAAAACGCCCCCCAAAGCACTTTTAATTCTTGATGGCCTCACAAGCGGCTTAAATTGCCCGGTGGTGGGCAATATTGCCAATGTTTGAAATCACTACAAAAAATGAAGAGTGTGTTATTTGGAATCCCGTGGAAGTTATTACTTAATTCATTAGTGTTTTTTCTTGCTGTAACTAATTTATAACGATTATATAATTGGTCCGGTGTTTCGCGGTGATTATATAAAAAAAATTCTCATAATCGGTTTTTTATCCAAATAAAATTTGGGCAGTTTGTTTTTCACCGCAGTTGTAAATCAATTATTTTCGTTCTAGAAAAAAAAGTCACATTCTCACGTTACGAGTAAACAGACAATGATTGAAAAACACACCGACATTACCACAAGCTATGATACAATGATATTGGTCTGGGGGGGAACCCGAGGCATTTGTCAACTCAGCTGATGTCTTTTATTAAAATTGAAAGTTCCACATATTCGTCATGAAAAAGTGGAAAACACCTGGAACGACCTACATCCAGCAGTGGATTTACAACGGCTCGTAAAAATAATCCATTTTTATTTTACTCATTCCAGTAAAATTCTGAATTATAGACGCTTAACATCAGTATCCTATCTGCGTATGGAGAAAAATACCAACAATCGTTGATTTTTAGAAATAAATCTCTTCAGGTTTGCCCATTCAATTACTGATCGGTAATAGATAAAAAAAAAACATGACCTATCTTTTATGCCTTCTTTACTATTCCTTCCAAAGTTATATGTTTCTTTGCGCTGAGGTGGGAACCGATCCCGCAACCTCCCTTCCGATAAACGATTACGTACACCATTATGCAGCTTGCGAACTCTCATCGAGGAAAACTTAGGTACATCTTTAGACCACAAATTGTTGAAATCAGAAGAGTGGAAGGCATTTATGCGAGTGCCTTAAGAAGTGATATTATTCAAATAAGAGAATTTAAACTGGGCGGCGTTTTGCAAAATGAAGAATGGAAAAATATATTTATATCAATGCATTCATTATGTTTTATCTTTCTATAAATAATTTCTTATTAAGTTTTAACGGCCAATTACCCATCATTAATAACCAAATTAATATTTTTTAAAGAAAATTTATTGATAATGAAGTTTTTTTTATTATTTAGACATCTTAGTTACTGTTTGATTCCATTTTGTTAATCAATAAAAGTTTTTGATACATAAATGCAATAATTACCATGTTATAATAATGTATTAATTTTATATATATAAATTTTTTTTAAAAAGGAATTAATTTCCCACCGTTCATTGTAATATTTTTTGTTCATACGTACTTATTTGTCTATTCTTATACTTGTTAACTTTTATTATTAGTTCATCCTGACAAGCAATCATTGGTTTCTAAATATGTCGATTATACTGATTAAATAGTGGTGTGAACAAAGTATTTTGTTTTTATATTATTTAAATATATATATATATATAGAACATAGATATATGTATTATTAAATAAATAAAAATACTTCTTGATCTTGATGCTAACGAACTACAGTTTTAAGTTGTAAATTATCGGATATTCTAAGATAATTTAAATACAACATTTCTTAGTCCGTGCTTATATATAATGTACAAGTACACAAGTGTACTTTTTTTGTTACAAACTCATTTGGGTAACAAGTAGTCAGCCGGGGTAAATCCGTCTACGGGGCAATTGCGTATATCCATCCTGCTTCGTTTAATGTTTACAATAAGTGTAATTATTGCCATCTAGCGGTTTTCTTGTGTATTATGTCATAACTCAGAAGTCTGCAGGCAACGCTTTTGGCGACAGGTAGGAAGTAATTCGCCATTTTAAAAAAGTGACTGAAAAACGAGTGACGTGTCAAATTTTGTGGTCTTCTATATTCTTGAATATCTCTGTGATCACTAGAGTGTGGAGTTTGAATTTACGGTGAGTTAAGAAAAAGTAATACTGTTTTCAATTAAAATAATTATTTTAAAGAAACCATTGCGTATTTTGGAGATACGACAACTAAAAAAATACGATTTATTAGTAGTGACCCGGGGTAAATGCGACTATTTTTTTGAGGCAAATGCGTCTAGTAGGCGCAATTACCCCGTTTCCAGATATCGACAACCATAAATGGTATATTTTTTCAATTGTGCATTGAAGCATATTCTTTCATTATTTATTTATTTATTTACATAAGTAAGTAAAGTATAATACATCTGTAATATAAAAATTAATATTCGTTTGTTTTTTTGTTTGTTTGTTTGTTTGTTTGTTTGTTCGTACCCTATGCGCGGCCATACCGTTCATCCGATTGCGATGAAGCTTTGGAAATATGATGTGCGCATACTCGGGATGGTTATAGGATAGTGATCTCTGGCGTTATGAAATTATTTCCAACACTTTTCATACTATTGCGATTAAAATTTCATCCGATTGCTACTAAATTTTTTTGAATTGTTGTCTACTTGCCCTTCTATAAAAAAATATACCTCCTTAAGCAAACAAACATTAGGTTGCCTGTTTAATATTGTCAAGTTCATTTGTTGAAACAAAAAAAACTATTAATTTGTTATTGTTTACAGGTTCAACTATCTTCTACGTATAACTTATACAAAATGGTGCGTAATTACAAGAGAAAAACAAATGATCCTCTTTATACAGAAGAGACATTGCAGAAAGCGATAGAAGATGTACGTAATGGTACTTTAAGTGGCTATCAATCCTCCAAAAAGTACAATGTGCCACGGATGACAATAATGGATAGAGCAAATGGTAAGAGAGGGGTATTCAAAAATAAAAAAGGTCGACGTACTGTTCTGGCGCAGGAGGTGGAGAAGGAACTGGCGTCCAACCTACATGTGATGGAAAAATATGGTTTCGGCCTTTCAAAGAAAGAAATGATTTTATTAGTGTCAAATTATATGGAAGCCAATAAAGTGGAAACTCCTTTTAAGATAATATTCCGGGGCATGATTGGTTTTCAGGCTTCTGTAGAAGACATCAAATCTCCATTAAAAAACCGCAAGCAGTCGAATACGCCAGAAAACTTGCTTGTGATCCATTTATCATACAACATTATTTTAACACTTTGGATCAAATTGTAAATGATCTCCACCTAACAGATAAGCCAAAACAAATATGGAATCTTGATGAAACCAGTTTTTCCAGTGACCCTAACCAGACCGAAATTGTTGGTAAAAAAGGGTACGCCAGTATTCGAACTACAACTTCTTGTAGGAGAGAAAATACAACAGCTTTGTTTGCGTGCAATGCAAATGGTGACAAAATTCCACCACTTATTATATATCGTGGAAAAAACATCTGGACCGAGTGGACTTCAGAAAATGTATATATTGATACAGCCTATGCTGCAACGAAGAACGGCTGGATGGAGGCGAATGTATTTGAAAAATACTTTACTTCGACTTTTTTTAAACATATTGGCGCAGAAAGGCCAATTCTTTTGATTTACGATGGACATAAAACACATATTCAGTTGTCATTAGTAGAAACAGCCCGCAAAAATGGGATCACTATTTTGAAATTACCCGCTCATTCTAGTCATCTTTTGCAGCCTCTCGATTTGTCGGTATTTAAATCGTTGAAAGTTGATTGGGACAGACGTCTACTAAGCTTGGAAAAAGTGAATTTAGCAGAATATTAGGCGAAGTCTGGGCTGGCGTATCAACACAAATAATAATAAATGGTTTTAAAAAGGGAGGGATATTTCCATTAAATAAAGAAGTTATATCGGAAGACAAATACGACCCAGAAGCATTATCGAGGTGGAAAGATTCACAACAAAGAAATATCATGCATTCTCTAAGGTACTTGTGCCTTCTTGCATTAACCAAAAAAGAGACCATAAATGAGGGGGGAATTCATAAAGATTATGAACCAAAAAAGTCGCGTGTATCTCCATTTAGAAATGTTCCAACAACTTCAGTTTCCAACTCCGAGATTCCTAGCAGAAGCGCAGAAACAAATTCAATTTTACGTGATATATCTAATATAAATACCCCGAAAATTCTTAAATAATTACTATAACCGAAAACCGAATCTTGAACGACACTGAGAAAATTTCTTTTGAGTGCTTGTTGTTAAAAAATTTAAAAAGAACTGATATTATAAAAGGAAAGAAAACTAGAGTTGCTAAAGGACGCGAGGTCATAACTAGAGAGGAATTTATTAAAAAACTAAAGGATGAAGGGGAAAAAAGGAACACGATATGATACAGAAAAAGATTAATCAAGAAATTGCTGTTAAAAAACGCGAGTCTAGATCGAAAAAAAAATGTGTGGGGTTAATAATAAAAAAAAGAAATCCAAAAAAAAATTTACAAAGAAACACTCTTCTAGTGATTCTGAAGAATCTCATATTGAAAATTTTAAATTGAATACTGACTCAAACCACGAAAATATTAGTGACTTTTGCAATGACTATTTAAGCGATATTGACGACATGGATGAACTGATATTCAACACAAATACCGAAGTAATTAATGACGATAACATTTTTCTGACGACCAGAAAACCAGATGTGGGCGACTGGGTGTTGGTTAAATTTGCCTCAAAAAAATCAATAAAATATTACGTAGGCAATATGACATCGATATTTACTCGTAGCAATATCCCTGTTGTGAAATATGTCAGAAAAATTCTAACCTCCGAAAGAAAATATGAAACTGCTTTCCATTATCCTGTTGTGGAAGATATATCTGAATTAAAAGACCTAGGAGATATAGTTCGGTTTCTGAATAAACCTATTATTGCTAGAAGAGGTCACGTAATATTTAAAGAAAATTTCGCTGATTTTAATATACAATAATAAGTTAACTATTTTAATGGCGTTTCAGTGTCACTTTTTTTTGCTGTTGTTGTGTCTGGCTAGACATTCACTCCCTTCGAAAACATCATTATTTTTGTTCTCACAAGACCATGTTAAATTTTCTCTAACGTAATCTTACATTCTTTATCAGTAATAGTTATGTTGTAAAATAACAAGGTAATTATAATGAATGTTCATTTGTTTAAATAAATATTTAATGAAAAAGAAATGTGTTTATATTTTTTTCACTTCTATGTATATATTATATTATGTATAGGTACCTTTGACAGGATTTGCCTATATGTGTGTGTTGTTACCGACAGTCATAACACGGGCTAGCCTAGTC
Organism: Hesperophylax consimilis; assembly: GCF_061612785.1. Lineage (NCBI taxonomy): Eukaryota > Metazoa > Arthropoda > Insecta > Trichoptera > Limnephilidae > Hesperophylax > Hesperophylax consimilis. The sequence continues at coordinate 8,716,665 of NC_142846.1, forward strand.
TGATGGTCGGATAATAATGTAAGCCTGTATTTAAGCTATTTTGTTATATTACAAACTCCAGAGCCAGTTATTTGATCGGTGGTATGCATAATAATACTGTAAGCCCATATTTAAGCTATTTTCCTATTGCATAAAGCCATAACTAAAATCTCTGGTAATGGTTAAAAATTGCCAAATTACCTTAAAATAATATATGTTTTAAAAATTATTATAACAATAATTATTGTAAGAGAAGAATAATGCAAATTGAAAAATCTCACGAGAAAAGATACATGCCGCCAATGGGACTCGAACCCACGGCCTTCTGCTTACCTTATTTACTTATTTTTTAAAATACTAAAGGTTTTAACCGCTGTTTTTAATATACCGCGTGTGTTTGAAACAACTCAAATTAGAAAAAAAGTCAGTCGCAATATATTTAAAGAAGATAAGTTCCCTATACATATTCCCTTATAAGATAGGTAATTAAATTACAAAATTTTATAAAATAATTAATAACATAATATGTATTTATCTAAATATGTGATTTACCCCCATAAATAAGCAGGGCTTGTGTGTATGGGGGGGGGGGTTCCATCTATCTAATTATGTAGGCACATAACTAAAGGTTGGCAATGCATGTTTAGTAGAAGGGGTAAATGCGGCATTTACTAAATTGACGCATTTGCCCCGAAATTTCTAAAAACAATATATTTCAGCTGTCATTATCTGGAAATATATTGTTATATTTTGATCAGAAGTAAAAATGTATGAACAATTAAGATAATAATATTTGTTATAGGAATTTGAAATTTCGGTATGAAAAATACATCTTTGACGCATTTACCTCATAGAGGGGCCAAAAGAGGGGCAAATGCGTATAATTTCGATTTTTTACTTTCACTTCATTTTAACGAAATCAATAGGATTTTGTTAATTAAAGCAAACATTTTCTGATAAACAAATTATTTTTGATGAATTATTCACAAAAAAAACAAATTAAAATCCAATGAGTTGCAGTCAGGTGATCTGTAAAGATGACTGTCAAAAAAAATCAAAAAATATGACGCGATTGCCCCTACTGACCTTAATTAATTATTAGAAAAATAGGCGAACAGAATTGTTCACCCAAAAAAAGGTGAACTTTTTAAAACACTAAAATACCAGTAACACATTGACATATTTAATAAAATTAGAACACATTTTGGAAGTTGTCGTAGATAAGATTTTTTTTATTTTAACAGAAGTGTTTATTTTAATTTGTGTAGGTTTTAACTTTATAACTCGTTCAAATATTCCAATTATTTTTACTTTCTGTTCAGTTATACTTACACGCGTGAAACCAAACGAAGGTAGAGTTTAAATATGCTTAATACAGACGAATTAAAGTTTTATTTGCTTGTCGATCTATCTTTTTCTGTACTCATAAAACGTTTTTGCTAATACCCTGTCTATTAACTGAGACTTAAAAGCTTATCCAATAGACTAATTACAATATTTCATCTTTTATTCGTGGAAGAAGACATTAAACATTATTTAATGTAAATGTAGGTTTATTGATATAAGTGTACAATAATTTGTACTTCCCTTTTTAAAACATACTCAAAGATCTCAAAAATATTTGATTAAATAAAGTAGTTTGTGCTCGAACCATAACTAAGTAGATACGTGATAATTTTTGTTGTTTGTTTTTGGGATGTTATGCCGTGTTGCGCTAACTCCTTCTTTAGCCGATGTTTCGGACAGCGTTGCAGTGTCCATCATCAGGGCAGATCCGGTAGATCCGAAGATGTGCCGGATCTGCCCTGATGATGGACACTGCAACGCTGTCCGAAACGTCGGCTAAAGAAGGAGTTAGCGCAACACGGCATAACACCCCAAAAACAAACAACAAAAATGCTTTTGGCCGTGAGAATCTAAAAACTTACGATACGTGATAATGTTTCTCTTTTAAAATTAAGCTCATTCTTGTGATCTAGTACCTTCTGGTTACCTAAATAAATAATTATTATGAGTTTTATTGAAATATGATGCCACGTTACTTGAGTGCTTGCCCAAAAAAATATACAGAACCACTTTTTCTGAGAAATATGAGGCGTGACAGAATTGTAAAAATATGGTTTTACCTACAATTACTAAAAAATAAATTTATTTATACGATATAATTGGTTTCTTTGTCAGTCATAAAAAATAAATTGTTTCTTGTTACTAAATAATAATTATAAGATAGTATTGTATCAGGTCATGGAGGGATGTTTTGATTTCGCGGAACCCGGATAACACAAAATAAATAATCATACTGAAAATTTTATTTTTATTGAGGGCACAGCGAAAATTTATCAATAAAGAGAATTTTTTGGGATACCTGCCACGTACAAAATTACTTAATAATTGGCCCGCCTTTATTTTTTTAAATCCTAAATTGGCCAAATTACGATTCATCACTCCTCAATTTACATTATAAATTTAATATTGTAGCAAAAGAAAAAATATTTTCACAGGTACGAACTAATAGGATGTAACACAAAATTTCCAATTGACGTTGGGTAATCCATCTTAAATTTTTAACATTCGGACACATTTTTTCCAGTTACAAATTATTTAAAAAATATGCCGCAATGATCACGTTTATTGAAAAATTAATAGAGTATTTACGCAATTTGCTTCTGCGATATACTATGAAAATAATGTTTTTTTTTTAAGTTGACGAATATAATTCCAATATCGGTTTAAAATGATGTAGTATTAAGCAATACTTAATTTTCATATGAGGGAGTTTTCGACGTCATTCCGATCAACGTTCGTAAGTGAGTCCCAAGTTCTGACGTCAGTCCTGTTAGAGTTACCTTCGTTATAAGCGAATTAGAATCGCCTTGAGACATTTAAGGATTATCTCAAAATTTTACATTTAAGGAAGTAGTTTTTTTCAAATTTATATTTTTCAAATTTTTAACAGAAATTTTTAACTGAAATATCCTACTATCACGTGAATGTATTGAAAACCAATAAAATTGTTAAGAATTTTTTTAAACCATTACGCTTTTCAGGGATTTGACTCATCTTTTGAAATGGTTCACTCACCTCGTTTTGAAGCATGAAAGCTGTCTTGCGGGGAGATTTTTTCAATCTGTGCGAGAAGCTTTGATCTGGGGAGTATCGTTCTGTCTGAGTTAATCCTCTCAACGGCATATCGGAAAGCCACTTCCTGCTTATCGTCAGCTGGGTGAAATAGGCCACCTGAAAACAAACAATTCGACTATATTTAACAACTAGCTGAAGCAACAAACATCGCCAAGTTTTTATTCTAATTAAAAGGGTAGGAAAAAAGGGTGGGAGTGGTTTTCCAAAATTGATTGTAAACATTGAATTACTAAAAATTAAATTAAACATTTTTTGAAGGTCAAGAGTGCAACTATTCAAACTTTGAATAAAACTTTTGATTTTTATTAAAAACCAACCCCCCAAAGACACTCTTCTGTACAAAGTTTTAATTACATGACTCACTTTAGCGAGTGATTCCTTTGAATATTTGGATTAAAAACGGAATATGCCGTCTTGTTGCCCGATGACTTTTTTTCAATCGAAAAACAAATAATATCTTTTTCCACCACACGTCGCCACTGGGCACAAACTAGCGCGTCAGGTGATAAGCTCTCCGTCTCGTTCCAGCAGCACCGAATAAACGAGACAGAGCGCATATCACGTGATTCGTTGCGACACTTAACAACGTGATCAGTGGCAACGTGTGGTGAAAAATGTTTTTGTTGTTGTTTATTTTTAATTGAAAAAAAACATCGGATATCAAATAATTTATTTTTTTTATATTGAGAATCGCTGGTCAAAGTCTTTCAGGTATGTGTTGATATACCCTGTATCCAAGTATTATGCCCAACCTACTCGATGTTGTGTTTTACTTTACACAATAACATGTTCCCTTTATTGTGCCCTGCTTTTGCTAACAAATTTTAGTGTGCGACCAACATTATACTCGCTCACTAAAATATTATGTGTGTCTTAAATTTTACCCTTTGTTTACTTCTGAAGCGTGTTCCATTAGATTAGGGCTTTTACAATGTATCTGTTGATAAAATTACCACACAGAAACCAAATTGGTAATTTTGACTTTATATGTTGATTTTGACTGATTACGACGCAACACTCTATTAAATTCATGTACAGGGACAAAGAAAGTCATAGCTTCACATTAACATAAAAAAGATAAATAAAGGTCTTTTACGATTTTGTATCCAATATTTCAATCACCGCTACGAATAACGGCATTAAATATCATATTCAACTTTAAAGATTGTATTTACAACTTCAAGTAAAATAAAATAAAAAAAAAAAACAATTAAATAATCATTATGTTCACACGTATATCTAAAAATTTCCTAAAATCCCAAAAAACAGAATCGCAACGGAATGGTAGGTATATACATAATATGATAGAGACCAAATTATTTGTGATATTTTTTACTTGGAATAAGGATTATAACTTAAATCATATACCCAGTAGGTATGTAAATATATAAATTGTTTATTTATTGTAAAAAAACAGGAAATCATATAATTGATGATTAAAATAATGATTTTAAAAAAACATCTGCCACAAAATAACGGACACGTAATATTAAAAAATATAATATATTTCCAAAATGGCGGTATGTAAAAATTTTTTTATAAATTTTTAAAATTATTATTAATTATAAAATTTTTCACTTAATAAATGGGTAAATTAGTCAATATTTAAATGGGAATTCATACGCAATCTTAAGAGTGGTAGGAATTTTTTTTAACTTTTTGGTTTTAGGAAGGAAAAACGAGCAAGTTAGAGGTTATTTTTTAGATTTTTTATTTTTATTAAATGGCCACTCTCTTCTCCCTTTGAACGATCACTGTACTGTACATTAAAAAGTATCCCCACTAAACCCACGATTACACGACATGAATTTGTGGCCGCAACGCTAAATCCTCATCTCTGATAAATACAATTTTGTCTCACAATCAATCATAGCAGGCAATGTTCAACACCGCATTAGGACACCGGGCACAGAGCCATTTACCTGGATTCCGGCTCTAATCACCTTTTAGTCCGGCCGATCCTCTCCCGATCCTCGCAATCCTTGTCACCGGGACCGCCGGATTAAGCCTAGGGACTTCATCATTTATAATGGACCGCAACCAAAAGGAATACCAAATTGTAAAGGTTCGTTCATATCTGCGGGCGTGGTTCAGACAATGCCTTTTTATAGAGCTTATCCAAAGGCGGGAATACCTTTTCTTATATTGCTTACAATCGGTAGCTACTTACTTCATAATTATGATAATTCTTAGTTGAACGGTTTGCTTTCCGAATTAGGTGAAAATCAGAAATTAATTCGTATCGTGGAGAATTTTTATTAGAAAGGGTAATTTTTTTCTAAATTCTCGCGCTACAAAAGTGTCCAATCTAGGAATCATTTAAAAGAATAAACTATTTTATTTAAAACCCATGCCTCCTGGAATGCTATGAATTGTTCATACTAAAAAACTACTGCCAGGGTGTTACACCTGCTTTACATTCAATATTACAGAACAGACGTTCTAGCCCAGCATACAAGACAGGCGTATGACAGGTATGTATGGTGTCTCTAGGTCTTTTTGACATTTTCAACATCGGCCTTAGGAAAAGACTCTAAATTGTATATTTGTTGATATTTTCTTTTATTTATTTAACGTTATAAATTATGTAATGTGGATTGTAATAAGATTAAGTACATTTGTAATTCACAATTAAAAAAAAAAACAAGTTTGTAAACAGGGAAAATTTTATTGATAATTTAAAATAAAATCCAATGATTAATAAAATAACTATAACTATATCTTTCTTTATTTGCATTTTTTCTTTAACCTTTAGGGTTGTATGGAAAAAGGGTAATATAAGTAGGAGTCTTTTTTAATTTAAACCATCAGGAGCCAGTTAGACTATGGTATCCTCAATTGTGGTATATTGTGAGGCTGAAGGTAGTGGGGAGGAAAGTCTATTAGTCTAAGTCTAGAACTATTGAAATCTGATCACCAAATGCAGCCAAAGCCATTTCAAATAAAGTTTCAATTCTGAATGGTGGTCTCACACCAGGGTGATACTGAGAGTATCTTCCACTCTAAAACATGTCGTAGATTTCACTAATTATTATTTTTAATTGGTAATTTGTGAAATAATACAAAATAATCAATACAAATTATTTGAACCCGCGACATCCAGCTTGTTAGTCGAGAGCCTTATCCTTAAACCACGGAGGCGTAACCTAACATCTTCTCAAAAATAGGACGATTCGTAGTATTTAATTAGCGGTGATATTTTGATGGCATTCTTCGAAAAATGAGGTTTTTTAGGTAATAGTTCACTTTTATTATGTTTAAATTATACAATAACAAAAATAACATGATTGGAAATCACCGAAAGCTACTGCTACCATTTTCAAAGGTGTTGTTTATAGAATTCTTTATCAAAATGATTTTCATGTTGTCAGCTTACATAATTATCTGCTTAATAATTTGTAATCATCCCAATGGATTAAAGGTTGATACATTTACCCTTTGATTATCCTAATGATGCCGTGGCCCATGGCAAAACTACGTAATCAGCGCATTTATGTAACAAAGCAATATCGACTTAATTATCAGTAGGTATGACTCAATTACGTGGTTACTGATTAACGTGATTTATAATATATTAATGCAAATAAAGATTGTCATAGGTTACACCCGTCAATACTCCCTGACGATTAAATAAGTCACTATTATCAACACTACCCAAGCCAGGACCCAGGACTCTGACTGGAGTTGGCTTAATATATAATAAGATCCTCATATTTATTTTTGTGTGGAGTCATTTTACCTTATACTCATTCATTTAAAAATAAAAAAAATACATACAAATATGTGGAGTGTTGATACTCAGTGATGAGCATTATACCAGCTAACGTTATTATTTAAACGTTATTTTTATAACGTTATTATTATAACGTTATAAAAAAGTTATTACTATTAAAACTTTATTATTATAATTACAACGTTATTAATCTATACTTTTGTCGTTGTTTACTCAATTGATTGTTTTGACATCAATTAAAATAAGTACAAAGCATTTTTATTACTAACAGAATATTACCTTTTCAGGCAAATTTTAGATAACGCTTTTGAAAAACATCGCCATCTGTTAGACAAACATACCTTTTTTATAAAACAGCGTCATCCATTGGACGTAAAAGCAACAGGTGCCAATGTGTATATCTGCACAGACAGACTGATCTACTGCAACGCGTGACGGTATACAGATACTTCAAAATAAGATGAAAATTAACGGTCCACATTTGATTTCGAAAAATTCTGGGTAAAGCTCTGGCGACCCCGGAGAATTAAGTAAATAATAAAAACGAAATAACCCAGCCATAAGAAATTATTTTCAGTAATAGTTTTATAACATCCTTATGAAGGTTTAGCAAATATCATTAATTTGACGTAAGTATTAATTTATCGATCTGTTCAAGGTTCTGTTCTGGTCGGTAATCTGGCTTTCCGGTCACGTTGTGGCTTAAATTCTGTGTTATTGAATCATCTAACATTCCCAGCGCGTTTCGTTCTCGCAAGCATTACTGTTAGTTTGGAAATATGATCTTTCAATGCTGGAACCAATAATAATATCGACTGCGAAAAGATCAAAAGGGATAACCCGTATCTACATTTGATTATATTCTCTGTTCACTGAGAAGGAATCAAAATTCAAATGATATCACAAGAATTTTTGCGCACGTGCAATGTATATCTTAGAATAACTAACAAGTTAACCATCATACTATTTTCACATTAGAGTAGGCACAAAGTATATACAGTAAATCAACTCAGTCTTGACACACTCCTTGCTTAATTCACATTCACACTTCGACTCATACATACCATTCTTCTTCTTGAAATGGACCGATTCAAGTTTTTGGTTCACTTGATAGTTCCATGTCTTCCTCGGGAGTCCACGACCTTTTTTACCATTCATGTTTGCGTCTCTTTATACTCATATGAATGGAAAAATCATTCATACCTTCTTACAAATGAGGCGATCAGAAAAATTGCAAGTCAGTAAGCCGGAGGTAACGGGTTTAAATCCCAACGAGGGCATGAAAATTTTATTTGATCAATTTGTGTTATTCCACAATTTACTCATTTATAAAAATAAAATATGTAATGATCCGCCCTTTCTACTTCAAACTTTTCCTTCTCTTCTTTCTACGATAAATTTCTTTAAAGTCCCATAGGTAACTTTTCCATAAGGCTTTGCATATGTGTTCGCAGGGATGGAAAATTCCTCCCCTGCCGTCTCTACAAGCCTTTGCTCCTCTCTTTATTACACACCCCTTCAAGTGTGTACATCCTAGTTTGTCCACGTGACGTACGACCTTGAACGTACTCATTTCACGTGACGGTTCAGTATAAAAAGGCTTCACCGAACGTTGTGTTGGTTTTTTGTTTCTCGGTTTAGAAACCTAGTTATCTATGTATGTGTGGTATCCCTTGGTTCTTTTGAGATAGAGTGAGTTGAATCCATTATCGCTGTGTTTTAAAGCCATTTCATAAACCTTATTTTTCTGAAGTCGCCTGCTCTTCAAACTAGCTACGTGATTCTACCTGTCATAGGGTAATGTGAGTATAATAAAGTGTTAGATTTTATATATGTGATATACATACGATAAATTTATGGTGTTAGTTGTCGGCGCCATCCATGTATATATTTTAAGAGGGGAAGGAGAGGAAAGGAAATGAATTTTTTTCAAGCTAAGATTGACTCCTCCTCTTACCAAACAAAACTGATGGATGATAATTTGAGCAAGGCGATCGATATCTGCGTGTCTGGATATCACAACCGGCCGGGTCTCCCCTTGTTCCAAATCAGCAACCGTCACGCCAGAATAAAGAAAACCAGGTCTCATCACCAATTTCAGAATTGCCCCAATCTCATACACCTCCAGGAAAATCTACTTTACTGAGTGTAGAAGGGGAAAACCATGACATCCCTTGTCACGAATCTAGTCGCGAAAATGTGACACGCAAGGTCCTAAGTTACGTGCCACCTCTAGAAAACGTTGTAACTCCCTCGCCGTCGGGGATTTACATCCCTTTCTAGGTCAATACATAGATAACACACGACGATCTTGTCGACATTTAGCCTGCTTTTTAACGATAGGTTGTGTGCCTACCCATTCAGCCAATTATCATGTGAGATATATGTAAGGTCTACTCGAAATGCCAAATTTAGGATGAGGACTGTCTGTATTTTAATATTCGGTTCTAGCAATTATTTTATGAGGTTACTAGCATCCTCGTGTATTAGGTATGGGTAACTCCTACTTAATACCTATCCTCTCAGGTAGGTAAAAACGGATAATTGGTTTGATTTTTGCATTTAATTTAAAGAGGCTGCCTACCTCTCGAAAGGTACCTGTTGAGAAAAGTTGTTCGGTTGGTAGTTTTATTTCGGAGATTACCATCTCCCTCTTTCGACTTTAGATTTGTTTTTGTGCATCCCAATTCGTAACTTAGAAAGTCAAACAATAGATGAAAAGTATTAAATTAGAAAAGTCAAATAACAGACGAGAGATATTCATTTTGTTCTATCTGGTTGCATCCGATCGCTTTCTATTTGGGCGGTCATACGCTAGCAAAACTCCCCCTTTGACTGACTGTACACCGCGCCTCGGCCTATATATGAAAAGGTCATCGGCCCGTCTCCCTTTTTCAGCTGGTAGATAGTCTGATTGACACATTCCCTTTCGAAACATTATTTGGACGACAGGGGTTGTAAACTTGGATGCTGTATCCGTCCTTTAAAAGGGACTTCTGTTGTTTAATAAATAATATAAAAAAAACTCACCCAGTTAGTCACCTCCAAATCCTAGTGTGAAGCTTACCTGGTTACACACTATATAGCTAAATCAGTTTAATTTTTCGGTCTACCCCCTACCGGCATTCCTTCTTCCTTTTAGTGAAATCCTGGCAATTTGTTCACTTTTGGTCCCCTCCCTAAGACTTTAAAAGGGTAATTAAATATTCCTGCAAATAAAATTGTACCTCCCTAATCTGTTAGGATTCGAACCCACAGTTAATGATATATTTGTTTCTCTGGTTTTCGGTCTCCGTGGATAAATGCCATCTCGCCAAATCAATAACCTAGCCCGATTAAACACTTCCCGCCTTTAAGTACATTCACTCTGTTTTAAGAACGCAATCATTATTTTTATCATTTTCATGTTTTTAAGACAAGCAATCTAGTTCGAACTGTATACGAAATCACGTTTAAATCAACACAACTTTATAACACAATCGCGATTGCACAACACCTGGCGCCCCTGAGGTGGGTTTTTACAAAACGGCGCTCTACAAATTATCCAATTATTATTATTGTCATTATTATTAATTTTTTTCTCACTGAGTCCAACCACTCTCACTTCACACAAAAACCGGTTCAATAATATTTCACTTTAATTCAGAAACCAACAAAGCTTTCTAACATCATCTGAATTCACTAATTAATTGTAATCTCACACATCACTTCTGGTTTGTATTCATTTCTCGGGGCTGTCAACGTATCCGAATTCAAGACTCGACTGCCTGTACCTGCGCCCTGTTCCGTGTGAATGTGTTTACTCCAGGCCTGTCTGTCAATAAATCTTCCGTCGTTGTCTAAACAAAAAATTTTTTTGAGCACGTTCGTTTATTATTTATCGTTTATTTATTTTCGTGATTATTCAAACCATCACAAATATAATAGTACCTTTGCGGCAAATTCCACAGCGTAAGATACTTTTAGCATAGCCCTGGTATAATATCACCATTCAGAAATAAAAATTGCTTAAAATGGCTTTGGCCGTGTGCGGTGACCAGATTTAAATAGACAGATACTTCCTCACCGTCCTCATCCCTATCTCTTGTACGGTTTTATGTTAAACAAAAATACGAAATTTCTGATAATTTGGATACTTTGGAAATAATTTACTTTATGAAAGGAGAAAGGTTAGTTCATGACAACCGAAATGGATAGAATAAGAAGATGGGGTAATCCTTTTCCATCGAATAGTCCTTTAACTAAAGCTCCCTAACGCGCTAAATGTATTTGTGGTGGGTGTGTTTCAAAAAATAACTGTTAAATAACTCTTTACAAATATCCAACAACATACTTCTTGCGGTTAATTGTTTTTTTTTTTTTTTGTAAATTCAATACAAACGCGTGAATACATAATAACCTCTTTTCGCTTCATTTACCCACTGAGAAGACAGTCTTTAAACAAAATACTTAGATTCTTTACTATATGAAAACCATTATAACACGAAGTTTGTGGAACTGACTGAGAGCAAATGAATTAACAGCGTTAAAGAAAATGGTTCAATAGAAGTCTTTCAATTGAACGTCCCTAGTGAAAAGGACTATTGAAGATAAGGTCAGACCGCTACTTTTGATATTATTTCTTGTTCTTCTTATTTTCATAATTATTAAGCTCTTTTCTACTACTGTTGGGAAAATGCCAATAAACCTTGATTAGAAGAGGGCCTGTCACTTGAGCCCATTATTCTTTTTAAACGTGAATCCCCATTGTAATGTTTATCTATCATATATTCTTCTACTTGAACCTGTTGTAGGTGAATGAAAAGTAAGCTTCATGTCACGTCATGAAAATTAGATGTTTATTAGCAAAAGTAAAGAACCCTTAAAAGTGTCCAACTATTTAAAAAAAAACACCATCGTAAATTTTAAAGTACTGATAACTACTTACTAATCAATGACGTTGAGAAATAATAAAGTAATAAACAACAACAAAAAAATTCGTTTATACTATGCAATTGCGAGTAAAGACAGAAGTAATGGTTTTCAAAACATACAAAAATCTTTATTCCAACTTAACCCTACGTCATTTAATGAAACTCTCTACCGTCATTTAAAAAAACCATTATTCTTAACTAAAGACTAGACAATACCCTAAAATCTTAACGAGGTAAGTGAAGCAGCCGGGGACAAAAGTATGTGACGCGCGACCTTTGCGTATTGAACAGACCTAAGGTTGAATATGCCCTATCAAATCTCTTAAATAAAGTGGGATTCTTAACGACATAAGTAATGAAGTGTTGTGAAAACAAGATTTGGCGTGCGGCCGAATTACGGTTTTAGTTTTCAAACCGTTTTAAATAATACATTTTAATGGTAAGGTCCTGTTTTTATTTTTTTTTAATATAAATAACTTAAATCCGTATGGTTCCCTTTAGAAACATTCGAGATTTTAGTAATACGTTAATCAGAAGTAGTTATGTTGTTAACTCCCGTTATGTTGCCTTAATCAATGCCAACTCTCAAATTTTCACTACAAAACACAATTCAGACTTACACATACACATGCACAAAACACGGTAAACAGTCATATACACACACATGTACACTTTTTAAAATTTTAACACATTATTTAAAATTAATTATATCGTTTCTTTTATCGTTACCTCAAATCATTATATTCTATGTACTAACCCCAAACGGTAACATATAAACATATAAATCAATCTCCAGATATTTCATAGATACCGTTTCCTAAAATAATTTTTAAAACCTTGTAAACTTGTAACCAATCATTTCAATAACTTACTGTCTGTTTCTAAAATTGAGAAATAAATAAACCAAATTTATTTGGTAAATTTAAACAATACAAACACTTTGATACAAGTTTATTTAGTTCGCTTTTTGGAATGGGTAAAACAGACTTTGAATAACTAGGGGTAATTAACTTGAGCAGTACAATTAAAGCGAAGCTACCTAAAAGTTAGTACTAACAAATTGGGAAAAGTTTGATTTTAGTGCTTACTCTTGGTATTTCTTAGTATTCCGCAATGGTTTCAAATCTGTTAAGTAATTGAATTGATTCCAAGGAAAACACAATATATTTACCAATGTACGTTTCACTACAGATCTTCAAGGTTATTCGACAAAAGCTAAGTACGTCAGTCAATATAAAAGGGCCCTTACAAAAAATTTGTACCTAAAATATCGAAAGAAATAATTAGTCAACCTATCTGGCAGAACCAAAGTTTTATAAAAGGTTAAAGACGAACGGCCGCGTAACCTTTATCATACAAAAAATTGGATTTCAGGCCAAAATATGGAACAAAATTGAATAATTATTTTTAATCAAAAGGTGTAGCAAATATCTAGTACATGTAATTCAATATAGTTGTGTTTTAAATTATAAAATACAGGACGTTAAACAATTCATTTTTTTATGATTTTAGGTTTAAACTAAAAACAAAATTTAAAAAAATAAATTATCGAATTTAAAGTTATTTTGGGTCGAAAATTTAAATTTCTAATATACTTATTTGTATTCCAACTTGTTTGTGGTCGTTTGTAAAGTAACTATAAACCTATCAAAATCCTTTTTATATTTTTACAGTATTTATCACTAAATATTAATTATTTTTAAATTACCCATTCGAAAAATTATAAATATCACCGGGCCATTAACATTCACTTATCTTGTATACAGGATATTTAATAACATGCTAATAATTGAAAATTACACCAATGAACTCAAAAAAATTATGAAAAAATGGTAAATAATTCAAGAATTTTTACATTGATATTGTTTCCAAGCATGTTTAAATTAGTATTCATTGATTTGATGTCAATAAAATAAAATTGTATTATTTAGTTAGAATTTGTGAATTGTAGTAGAAAAGAATATTTTATCGACAATAAAAATTCAATATTTTACTTAAATCTATGTAAATAATTACAAACAACTATTTTGAGAGTAAGCATTACAACAAACACCTATTTGTTTAGAAGCTTATTCAGCAGCGTCATTCCTCTTATCGTATTGTCTATGTTCAAATGTCTCTTCGAGTAAAATTCAGAATAAATATTTACAAAGCGACGCCTATGCCTGATGTTAGAATAGACATAATGAATCTCCAAAATTGTTGAAATTCTTAATTATTTATTTTGCTTCCATCAGTCGATTTGTTGCAAGAATTTTTTGAACTTGCTATAAAATTTCACAACCACCGTGATTGCGTGGTAACTCTCTCTTAACTCTCTCTCTCTAGCCAAATGGAGGTCGCGACTTCGAATCTCGGAGTGAGCAAGTAAAATATAAAACATTGATATTACTATAATTTATTTTATTTATTTATTTATTTTTTATTAATACCCCAAACTAGGCAAATGCCCGTATTATGGTGGTAATAAATAAGAAAATATAAAAAACATATAAAATAAAATATAAACACAATTATACAATGTTGTCCATATATCGTTATACAAATGGTAAAACGAAAACAAAAATAATAAATATATATGCGATAATATGGATAAAGTCGTAATGAATTCACTTAATGGTCTTTCTTCACTCAGACAATAATTTCATTCAGGAAGCTTTCCGATTTTAATAGTAACAAAAAAATATTGACGCATAACTGCCAATAGGCATGACACATAATTATGTTGTTGGTAAATTTAGTTCAATTTAATTAATTCAATGTCTTATCTGTAATTAATATAACTTATATCACAATTAACTAATTTAAAATAGTAAGTATATATTTGCAGCACACTACAGAGTGGAAAATTCTCTCATTATTGCCCTGGTATAAGACGTAAGACCACTATTCAGAATTGAAACGTTGCTTGAAATAGCTTTGGAGGTGTTTGGTAACCAGAACTGAATAGCCAGATACTTTCCAAGATTCCTCTTCCCAATTTCCTTCCCCTCCCAACTACCTTCAGCCTTACAACATACCCCGATTGGGGATGCCATGGTCGTACTGGTTCCAGGTGGTTGTAGCGGTTAGAGTTCTTGCGCGGTTTCATATGAAAAAGAAATTTAAGTTATCCTTCATCAATTGATTCATAACGTTTTTTATGATAGCTCACAAGATTTTCCGTGGGGATGTATAAAACCCTTTACTTCATCAGAGTTGAAATAAATGCATGTTCTTAAAAAAAACTTTACTAATCAACAATATCAAATATTAGTAGTTTCCATGTAAATCAAGAAATAGATCTGAATCAGCCGAGATTTCAGAATATTCACATATTTTATTGGTCGTGACGTGGATAAACTACATGAATTTTCTCAAAATTACGCACAGTGGGTTTGAAATGACGTAATGATTTAGCCGGTTCCTAATATAGAATTATAATTCATGTATAATCTCCGTGACGCCTCGGCGAGAGAATGGTCTAATATTGTAAGGTCCCCACCACGAATGACTTGCTTAATGAAACAGACTCATCGATCAGTTTTCTTCAATTAATACAGTATATTATAATGAAAGCATACTTATGTTAACGGTTTTGTGCCTTCATTGTCTTTGCTTTCTAAACCTTTAGACAGCAAACCCTTCCTACACCTCGAGCCAAAAACATTGGCGTGTTGTGACGAAAACCTGGACCCTAAAACGCCCTCCACTATATTTTCCAATAGTCTTTATAAAAATAATGAGGCCACAGATCATAAAGTCACAGTTAAATTAATTAGTTTGAGCTAATATCGCATTTCTTTTCAAAAATTTGATGGTGCATCAAGGTCTTATTCTGAGCAAGAAAGGAGTTCATCCTTTTCCAAAGCCTTCCATAAATAAAATACAGTTCTTGACCGTTTTTCTTTCTTGAGATCACCAATATAGATGCGTGAAACAATAGAATTTGACTAACTAAAATTGCATAGATTCGTATAATAAGTTCATTCATGAACAACTACATTTTGAACGCAGAAAAAAACAGTTACGACTGTTTAAAATCAGGTATTACCTTATTATACAGTAGGGTGTATCGATTTTTAACTTTTTTTTTGTTTTCAAATTCCAAGTTGAAATAAAGTTGCTACTAGGTACCACAACTTACCACAATTTTTTTTTGGTTTTTAAAAAAATGTTTAGGTCTCCCGCACAAGGCCTAAAGTTTTAATTTTTTTCAAAAAATATCAATTTTTTTTTTAATTTAAAAAAATAAATTCATAACTTTTTTGTTTATTCCAAGTTAAAAAACAGTAATATTAGGGCATAAAAATAAGTACGAAACGGTTTTTTTTAATAAAATATGGTATTTTGGTCTCCCGCACAAGCCCTAAGGTTTGTTAATTTTGATGAAATTTTGTAATTTTGTGTACATATATGAACCATGTTTTTTTTAAGTTTAAGCCACCGGAATTAATTGTACTTTTCTTACAGAAGGCATAAAATGAGACAATATATATATACATAATTCTTATATACATACAGTAAAAATATATACCACATATATACTATATATATATAATATGTTTTATACCTGAAAAAAGATAGTTGGACGGTGTAAATTGTATGAGAAAGGTGTTGAAAGAAACTAATGTTATTTGCTATTACTGTTGTTTATTACAAAAGTATAAAAGGTTATAACATGTCATAAAATGTAGTATAAAAACTAAATACAAAATGTTGCTGATTACTTTCCATACGACATGAGTGGCAGTTTTCTTGTTCTACTGCAAATTTACTGACTTGTTTAAGTATTCGTCCTTTCATCTTGGCTTCAAAACCTTAAATCAAAATTATGTATAGTTTTTACATAGGCCTAGTGAAAATTTTATAAATGTTATTACAGTTCCCAAATGAAATTTCAATTTCGATTTTTACTGTATGTATATAAGAATTATGTATATATATATTGTCTCATTTTATGCCTTCTGTAAGAAAAGTACAATTAATTCCGGTGGCTTAAACTTAAAAAAAACATGGTTCATATATGTACACAAAATTACAAAATTTCATCAAAATTAACAAACTTTAGGGCTTGTGCGGGAGACCAAAATACCATATTTTATTAAAAAAAAACCGTTTCGTACTTATTTTTATGCCCTAATATTACTGTTTTTTAACTTTGAATAAACAAAAAAGTTATGAATTTATTTTTTTAAATTAAAAAAAAAATTGATATTTTTTGAAAAAAATTAAAACTTTAGGCCTTGTGCGGGAGACCTAAACATTTTTTTAAAAATCCAAAAAAAATTGTGGTAAGTTGTGGTACCTAGTAGCAACTTTATTTCAACTTGGAATTTGAAAACAAAAAAAAAGTTAAAAATCGACACACCCTATTATACAGTGTTCCATTGCTACAAATAGAAAGAAAAACTAGTTTTTTGGTAAAACAAGTAACACAAAAAGTTCCAACAACGGTAATGATTGTAAGGGCTATTAAAGAGACAAAGAATTATCAGTGTGATTGCAAGTACTTAGTTTTCGATGCATCGATCAAAGACAATCATTTCAAAAGTTATGATGCAATTCCGCGGAAGTCTTCGACATCTCTGAGTAACGACTGTAAACGTTCTGGTTCAAGATACATAAATATCATTCTATTTTGCTTGCCTAAAGTATTATATTACTGTCCATAAGCCATAATATATCAGGATTAAACGACGTGTGATACCTTTCACAAACACTAATCTTAAAATACCAAAAGCTTAACTTCGAGGTTAGCTTTTCCTCCTGCAATACGGATGTAGCCTTAGTTTCCATGTATTATACAATGCTATATGATGTAGACTATTCGAGTTTGTTTGAAAGGCTTTCGCGTTTGCACCTGCCAATCCGATTTGCATCCGGGATAGACGATTACCTCACGTGTTTGCGAACTGTTGCGGCTCACGTAGTTTCCGGGATTTCTAGACCTCTTCCTTGTAGTATTGTCTTCCGTCTGGGTTTGCAGTTGCCACCACTTCCCGCAAAAGCGGTATGTCATTGTGAGTGAAAGTAGAATTATTTCAGGTGAGTGTGAAACTAAGGAAGGTCATACCATCATCATGCAACATGTCAAAATAAAACTTTTTAATACTCTACCAAATCAAACAACAATAAAAAATACAGAAATGAATATACTTAAGTAAAACACGGCTGAGAGAAGAGACTGATAAACAAAATGCAATTATTACGATGACAATGTAAAAGACATCTGCTAGAAACTATATACAATTATTTTAAAACCTCGGGTGTCCTCAGAACAGAAAATAGGTACGCGTGGAGCGAATGCTTGGTAAAAACGCGTTTACACAATATCCTGCGGAGATAGCTTGCTTTTCTATCTCTTTCAGTGTCTTAGTTTATCGTCATGTCCTACAATCTACTGTTAACACTAGAAGCTGGGAAAAGATATTATTGTACTATCCTCATTTGATCTTTGCATTCTTGCCGGTTGTTTGCAAGAATTGGAACACTTCGTCAAATTTCAAAGTTAATTTTTAAGTTCTATGAAAGTTTTTATTTCAGTTAGGTATGTGAAACAAAAATGATATAATAACAGAACTTGAATAGAATATTCACAGAACTTCGTGTCAATATCAGTTCGGCTATTGACAGCTCAACCATACTAGGGATATCGATGTAAAATCGTCGAAAGTTGACCATATCGGTCCGATATAGAGTTGTCAATTTGATCGTGGAGAAAAATAAGTATTGCCGACTTATTAAAATCTTGTTAGAAACGGGATAGCATTTTGTTTCCTAATAAACTTTGAGCACATTCACAATATATTGGAACACGTGTTCATCCACCTGCGTTTGTCCTGATAATCCACAATGAAGAAATGCGAACGTATTAAAAAAATTATGACCACGAGTTCGAACATTGCCATAACACATTCGTGTTTTACTGATAGTTTATTATGAAATCTGTCAATTTAATTGTGAAATGCCGAATTTTTTTTAATGAATTTAAATGAATTCTTAATAAATTAACGATATTTTATTTTAGTGTATTTTTTTTCAGTGTGCTAGACCACCAAAAGTGCCATATTTGAATAATTTTAGTGTTCCACGAAGAAAATTATTATTATTTATAATTATCATCAGCTCAAAACTTAAATATTTAATTTTTTTTTAATCATGTATTTTTGACATTGAAGTCTTATGAATTCATACACATTCATATGTATTCATTCTCATTCATATGTATTCATACACATTCATATGTATTCGTATACATTCATATCTATTCGTATAAATTCATATGCATTTATACACATTCATATCTATTCATATACATTCATATGTATTCATACACATTCATATGTATTCATACACATTCATATGTATACATACACATTCAAATGTATGCATACACATTCATAAGTATTCATACACATTCATATGTATTCATCCACATTCCTATGTATTCATACACATTCATATGTATTCATACACATTAATACGTATTCATACACATTCATATGTATTCATACACATTTTTATTTATTTCTTATTTTTCGGCAACCTGGGCGTTTATTGAAATAACATTATATACAAACAAGTAAGTAACCCGCCGCCCTAGAAGATTTCTGTTCATATGAAACTATTCCCCTAAGAGGTTGCTAGAAGGTAGTCTGATTTCCAGTCAAAACATTTTAGTATCACGTAAATACATTATCGTTTCAGTAATCACCGTTGGTTTTCCCGACAATTAAACCTGATATCAAAGCGCTGACTAAACATACAGCTCTTACTTGAAACCATTAATCTAAATCAAAACTGTTGGCAGATTTACAAAGCACTTCAGTTGAGCATATCAACAAACAGAAGACTAATAACTAATAAAACTTTACTAAGAACCAACTATTTTATTGGATAAATTTGTAATTTTAATTAATTTTCAACTCTATAACAAAATCCCGAAGGAAATTGCTGTGATAGAAAATATTAATAAGTTCAAAAATGAATTAAGAAAATATGTCTATCTCAATTATTAATGTTTCTTTTTTTGTGACTTTATTGAAATATTTAAAGAAAGATTATGTTTGCCAAACAATGTACATGTTTATATGTTTATAAAACTATTAGCACACACGAAGATGTGAGCTAACTTAAGATTAATAAATAAATAAATTAAATAAATATATGTTAAATATCTGATAAAATATGCTCAACTATTTTATTAGATAAATTTTATTTTCAATCAAATTTATCTAATAAAATAGTTGAGCATATCAACAAACAAAAGACTAATAACTATAAAACTTTACTAAGAAACAACTATTTTATTGGATTAATTTGATGGAAAAAAAAAATAGTTTAACATTAACATCCCGCAGGAGGTTTATGTAAAATATGATTGGACATGTTGAAGGTAACACAATTAGAGTTGATCCAAACTTTGTGTTCTTAGAAACATGCGAAAAGTCACTGAGAAACAGCACTTTGTTTTCATATAGCAAAAAAGGAACATCACAATACATTGCACACTGAGAAAAATTACAAAAAAAAATCTTGCTAATTTATTAAAAATCTCATAAAATTGTTTGTAATCCGGTTAAATACGGGATTGCGGGTCCTTAATGAATGAATTGATAAAACATATTTGTAATTCGTCATTTTATACTATCATGTAAACGCAGGTGCATGAACACATGTTCCGATATTTTTAATTTACAACAAGATTATCAGGAACTGACATGCAATCCCGTTTTTTATAATTTTAATAATTTTAAGAGATTCTTAAAAAAAAAAATGCTAATTTTTCTCCGTGTCCGTATATGAGTACTCGTAAAAATTTGCAATCTGTTCTTTCTGTTATATATTTTACTTTTTCACTGGAATACACTTTCATAGAAATTTTCTTTTCCTGAAGTCAAGCAACAACGTTAAAATGTGCTGTATGCATTCAATGCATCGGTATGAGTACTGGGTTCTTAACTCAAATTGCTATATCTAAATAAAATGCATTTTTATATAGAAGTTACATCCGAAGTTCTGCGTTCGATGCTTTCAAAAATAAAGTATAGTAAAATATTGTAAGCAACAAACACTCTTATGCTTCCAGGAAATTTATCGCTAAGACATTGTTCATGTATGCGGCGTTTCTGTATTTAAAAGTTGCGGTGAATACTACACTCTATCTCACGGGTGTGACTGAAATGACAACATACGACTACTACTCGCTTAAACCAAGACTTATACGGAACACTGTATAAGATGACCTTTTGCCAATAGGTTGTCCTTCTCATACTTAAGTGATGTTACGTTTGCTGTCTCGCTCTCTCTAATGGCGTTTAAAATTTTCCGGAAAGAATCGTGGTAATTGTAAAATTTATAATAATAATTAATTTGCGTGAAATTTAATGCAATATTATTCCTTGATTTTTACTAGTATTTGCCGTGTAAGGAAATCATTTACTAATCACACACGGGGGCATTTTGGCACTCACTTATGCAATTTGGTTAGAGATAGCATTCAACCTCACGCGACATGTGACAGTTAAGTACTAAAACCGCTAAAACTAAAATTACGACAATTACCGTGTTCTTTGCTTACCAATTTTAAGATCTCTACAACACGTCTATGGTTTGTAATGTCATTGGTTGTACCCGTTAAGTCCGTTTAGTTTTTATGACGTTTTATTAAAATTCTGTTTTGTACTTTAAAAAACGAAAATGTTCATTTCTTCGGAAAGATCTTCACTGATTGCTTTGAAATTTTGACACAACTTTGCATTCAAATACGCGTGTGATTTTGGTGACCGGATAAATCATCAAAATGATAATTCATCACATCTATAAAAAGTAATATAAAGTCATGGAAAGTAATGAAAAAAAAAATTAACTAAGTTATGTAGGTAAGGTTAGGTTAGGTTTGGTTTAAAAAAAATTTACTTCGTTTCTAATGACTTTATATCACTTTATGTCAATGTGTTGAGTTATCATGGAACCGTGATTTTATATATTTATATTTTATAGATGTTACCTGTAACAGGTTAAAACATTTTTTTAAAGCCCCATCTCTTGGAAGTAAAAGTAAAAAGCGCTATTGTTATCTGCACAGAAAGACTGAGCCACAATTTGAAGAGGATTATGAAAGTAGAGATTAAAACGATTAAAGAAAAATTATTAACTTTATTTTTAACGATGATTTGCTTGTGTATAGGCTAATGTTATTATATATTATACAACCGATATTTTATCAATGTTTTTAATAGTATAGTTATATGAGTACAACATGAATCTTAAAATTTGCAAAACGGATTCACCCTTTACAGCACTATTATTTCTATAATGTAGCAAATAAACCTTGTTCATTATCCTATTTTCGTGAAATAAAGGAGATTGTTTCCTTCCAGAGGGACACAAAGGGCAGAAAATCATTAGGTACTCGTATATTATCGCAACAGGATATCAGGAATAATTAATACATCAATAACGAGTATATACTTGGTGGGGTTGTTTTGGTAACACGGATTTCAGTAAATTAATATTTCAGATATGTTAAAAGCATGCTATTCTCTAGGGCATTGTTGTTTCAGAAGGATGCATTAAGAAGAATGGCGGCGAGAACTTTTTCACCCAAAACTTTGAAATTTTGAATTTGATGCCAAAATACCAAACCAAACTATGAGTAAGAAATGTTTTAATAAAAATAAACGGCAAATTTCTAATTTTAATTTGGTCCATACAAAATTTTACAATAATTATTATTTTTTAAATTAAGGGTAAATATATAATATTTTTTTAATGAAAAACTTATGTTTACAAAAAAGGTTTTTGTGCAAAAGTAAAACAAATAATTTTTAGCCTGTAACTCATGTAAATTTAAAAAATCTTCTGAGAAAAATAAATGCCGCTGACGGGAATCGAACCTGCAGCCTTCTGATTGACGGTTAGGTGCACTATGATATTTGTTTCTTGATGTTAATTAATACCTCCTCAATAGATAATATTGAAAAGGTATTAATTAACATTAGGGTTTATTCATTTTAGGAACACTAAGAAATTAAATAAAGTAATTCAAACATATATGTACAGAATAACAGATAGTTTTAAGTAAATTATAGAAGGAAAATTTTACAGAAAAAAACTTTTGTGTTATTGTTGTTATTGACAAATCAGATAAATATTAATCTGGTCGCCTGTCAAATAAAGAAATTAATTCAAAGTTTGTAATTTGTAAAATATCTAGTACGGATATGTGCCATTCTATTTATCAGTGTTTAAATAATTACGTGTTGGTCTTAAAAATACAATATTTCATGATTACAGAGGCAACCTTGGCATTTTTTTGAGATAATTAAAATTAATAAAAATAATCTTCCGTACCTAATAAAATACCTGAATTAATGAATTAAAACATTTTAAAAGTGGGGGGTTTTTAGGTACAACTTTTAATTTATGTTTCAATGTAAATCGGTCACTGTGAAAATCAAAATGCTTTTTTAAAGCATTTTTATTTTAGATTTCTTAATATTAACATGTTAAATACAATAAAATAAATAATTCTCATCGACTCAATAATAATTACTAAAGTTGCCACTAAAATCATGGAAAATAAAATTCTATAACGCCAACATTTATAACTAACTAAATAACCATCACGCCGTTTCTCCGCAGGGGTAGGTCGAGAGGACGGACCGCCTAATAACTCAGTGTTGGCACACACTCCTCGCCTTGTTCACATTTATGCATTGTCTCATACATACTCCTATATTATTCTTAGTCTTGACATGGTCTGACTCAAGTATCTGATTCACTTTCTTCAGTAATTCGCTCTACGTGCCCAAACCATCTATGCGTCCCTTTCTTAATCTTACTCACTACGCCTACATCAGCCTTGCACTCTTTGCGGATATCCACATTTCTCACACGATCATACATGCTTTTACCACACATACGTCTCAGAGATCCTATTTCAACAGCGTTCAGTCTATATTCATCTTTTCTCTGACAGTTGCATGCCTCACTTCCATACATATGGGTAGATACCAGCACTCCGTTGTGGACTGCTAACTTCGCTTCTTTGAACAACTTTTTTTACCGCCAACTGCGTACAGTCCACTATTAATGGAGTTAACTGCATTTACCCTTCTTTCAACATCTCTGTCAGCCTTCCCATCTTTCGTAAACATACTTACTAAGTACAAAAAACTCATTCACCTGCTTCAAGTTTTCTTCATTCACAACTTTATTGCACACTGATTTCGTACTCTTTCTTTCAAACACCATTACTTTAGACTTACTTACATTCACTATTAACTCATTCTTGACGACAAAAACTTTTTTTAGCTTTATTGAAAAAAAGTCATAATTAATTTTTAAGTTGTATAAACTTTATCTATTCACATTGGCAAAAGACGGATTGACAAAAAATATTGTTCACCAAATCGCACTGAATTGAATTACTATAATTTAAAATAACAATATTGTTTAGAATAAAGAATCAATTTTGATTTACCTCATTTAAGAAGATTTAATTTTTATACAGTATCAATTAGGAATTTTCATTTTATTTATTACATTTGAATATGAGATGAATAAAAAAATTAAATACAAAAAAATGTATATCGAAAGTGTTTTCCATGGATCGCATTCGTACGACAATCGGTAGAGACTGTGAAAGACATTTACTTCAAGAAAGTTTTAAGAGTATAGAACTATACTGGTCGCATCTTTACTTATGTACTGAACAATAATAAGTAAAAATGTGACCAGTATCGTTTTTTTTATTTATTTATTTATTCGAGACACAAACAGGATATTTATAAAAACATTAATTATGGATTACAAAATAAAAAAGTACAATTATAAGTATCCCTAGACTAATGTGTCTGCAGCAATCACATTTGCACATTCACATAAGCAAACATGTAAAACAATGACAGTATTTATATACAAAACTTAAAACTTAATTACAAAGATTGAAGCACATAATAAGAAGAAAAATTTAAAGAGTATATATTAAAAAAAATTCTAAACCACTAAACAATTTTTTTATTTATTTATTTTTCTTTTTTTTTTAAGTACAGAAATCGTGGAGATATTTCTTGAAACACGCTATATTATTTGCAAAAATATCTATGACAGTGTGTATTTTAGCAAGATCATTGTATGATCGAGACATTCTAGACATAGGATTAAAATATCCAGTGTTATTGGCAAAAATTTCGGTCCATAATATGTTCATATTTCTAGTATATTTGGGCCTGGCGTAAAAATTGATTTGACTGACTAAGTTACTATTAACACGATTATTCACAATTTTGTAAAGCATTAAGAGGTCATTTATATTTCGTCTTTTAACTAAACTCTTTAATTTTAAATAAGTCTTTGTTCATACCCATTTAGAAGATGGTAGACACCTGATCGATAAGACAAAATCCGTGTAAATTTTCTTTGGACAGATTCAAGTCTGGATACTTGTGTAATGTAATGTGGATTCAAGACTGTTGACCCGTACTCAAGAACACTGCGGATTAACGAATTGAATAGAATTATTAGGCTATTAGAGTTCTTGAACAGTTTCGTTGATCTTACAATAAATCCTAGTACTTTATTTGATTTATTTACAATGTATTCTATGTGTTGGTTGAACGTTAGTTTGTTGTCGAATATAATTCCTAAATCTTTGATCGATTCAACTGTTTCCAGATTGTGACCACATATGCTATATGAGTATAGAGTTTTGTTGGTGTTTTTGGTGAAATTTATAACTTTGCACTTAGCTATATTCAATTCCATTTCATTGTCAATACACCAGGCAGATAATGTGTTAAGGTCTTGTTGTAAGAGTTCACAATCTTCCATAGATTTAATTGCTTTATATATCTTGAGGTCGTCAGCATATAGAGAAAAATTACAGTGGAGTTTACATGTACGGTCGTTGATGAAGATTAAGAAAAGCAAGGGTCCAAGGTGTGATCCTTGTGGAACGCCCGACGTAACTAATATTAGGGAAGAGTTAAAACCGTTAACAGTAACTAATTGACTTCTATTTGATAAATATGATTCTAACCAACGAAGCAGATTTCCGTGTATGCCGATTTTATCCAGTTTATTCATTAAGATAGGGTGACTAACTTTGTCGAAAGCCTTACTGAAATCGGTGAATATGGCATCTGCTTGTGTTTGTTTATTCATTGATTTACACAGAAAGTGAGTTAGTTAAGTTAGGTAAGTTAGTGTTTGTGGATCGTTTAGCTACAAAGCCATGTTGGAAAGGGCTTAGTATGTGTGTTACGTGATTAAATATGTCTTTATATACAATGGACTCAAATATTTTGCCAAAACAAGATAAAAGGCTGATAGGACGGTAGTTTTTTACATCGTTTTTATGGATCGGAATGACGTGGGCAACTTTCCACAGATCTGGAAATACCCCTTCGTTCAGACTTTTGACGAATAATTTGTGTAAAGGTGCTGCAAGTTGATTTGCACAATTTCGAATGAATAGTGGAGGAATACCATCTGGACCGGAACCCTTATTGATATCGAGAGTGTTCAACTTCACCTTGACCTCGTCTAGGGTTATTTTGATATGAGATAGTGGATAATTATAGAGTGGGAAAGAATGTTTAGAGTCACTTTTAGAATTAGATAGTGAGCTAAATACAGAAGAGAAGTAAGTAGAAAAGAGTTCGGATGTTACTTTGCCATTTGTTGCTGATTTTTCGTGGAGATTCATGATTTTTGGGAGAGAATTAGAAACTCTTTTCGATTTAATGAGGGTTGACAGATTTTTGATATTGTTAGGGAGAGAATTTTCTTTTGAATCTACATAGGCTTTAAGGCAGGTACGTATGGATAATATTTGATGTGATTATATTTGATGTGATCTGGGTTGGTGGGTAGGGGTCTGTATTTAGACATTAGAAAATCGAATTCAATGGGAGGATGATAGGAGTCAACTTTAGATAGCACATGTGAAGCAATTTGAATTTCAAGGTGATAGTTGGAAAACACTAAATCTAAAATTCGATCTATATTATTAGAGACGTGATTGAACTGATTAAGTCCAGTCAAATTTTGAAAGTCTAGTAGGGATTTTGATTTTTGGCTATTATATATGACTGCTCTGGTGTGAATTTCGTTGATATTTAGTGGGCATTGAATAGATGGATACTGTATACATAGTATAGAACGATACAGGTCGCATCTTTACTTATATAGAACGATACTCATTGCATCTTTACTTATGTACTGAACAATAATAAGTAAAGATGCGAACAGTATCGTTTTAAGAGTATAGAACGATACTGGTCGCATCTTTACTTATATAGAACGATACTGGTCGCATCTTTACTAACATAGAACGATACTGGTCGCATCTTTACTTATGTACTGAACAATAATAAGTAGAGATGCGATCAGTATCGTTTTAAGAGTATAGAACGATACTGGTGGCAACTTACTTATGTACTGAACAATAATCACTATCAATGATATCACATGAAAAGTCAAAACAATATCTACGATGGATGTGACTTGCGTATGTATTCTATGTATGTCAAATGCATAAAATATCTGACAACAGCGACAACAGATAAAAGGTGGTCTAAATAAAATGAGGTCTTCCCATGCCCACTATTATATTATAAAAATAAACGCAATTTTCATATTTTATTTTACTGTGAGTTATGTTATTTTCTTTATATAATTCATATAAAATGTTCGACTACGATTATATTCACTCTCCTAGTTTTGTGGGTCATTCATACTTTTAACTATTAAGTTTTGAATTGTTTCATATTTAACGCAAAATTAATTGAATATTAGTCATATGATAACCTACCGTTTAAGTTAATTAAAATTTAATATAGCATTATCATAGGTACTGCACCAAAATGATACAGTAACATATTTAGAAATGTTTCGTCAAATTAGAATGAAAAAAAATGAAGTCGTAGTTTGTATTGATGAAAATAAATTGCTCGTGTAGTGGTAATATATGAAGCTATAAATAAATTGCTCGTGAAATGGTCAAATTGTAAGTTATGATAGCCAACCTATGATAAGAGAGGATACCATTAAGAATAAAAAAGTAAACCACTTCAGCTTTTTTTACACTAGCCCCACACAGAAGGCCCCCTCTGTTTAATTTCCTTCAAGGCCTCATCTTAGGGGATGCTGCGTGGAGGGTCTTTTTATGGAAAGGAAGGAGTCGAAGTTTTGTGAAAGAAAAAAGTATCAGGGGTGGGTTGGAATCTGGGGGTCTATCTGTCCAGGAGTGATGGACGTATAAATCCCTCCCTAGGTGAGGTCAAAAGATCTCCCTCAACCAGTCTCTACGTATTTAGCCCACCATGCAGTAGATGGCCAAACGCATTCGCCTCCAAGATCTAGACAAACTCTTAAC
Organism: Hesperophylax consimilis; assembly: GCF_061612785.1. NCBI lineage: Eukaryota > Metazoa > Arthropoda > Insecta > Trichoptera > Limnephilidae > Hesperophylax > Hesperophylax consimilis. Next base: position 8,744,797 of record NC_142846.1, read on the forward strand.
ATGAACCCAGTCACCCCTGCTAAGTCACCTAACGTAACGAACCACTTGTGGTGACTTATGGCAGGGGTGTTGGTTATCCAATAAATGCTTCTTGGGAACGGCGGTACCTCTATTATCTTTGGCGGGTTCCATACCCGCCTCGCAAATTTTGTTTTGTATAAAAGATAGCTCTTGTGAACTAACTGCATTTATAAAAAAATATACTTTGTAGAAGTAAAAAAAAATATTTTGGCCGAGTATTATATTTTCCCAATCCACAATTTTTTTCTAATTTATCAACCGCACTTAGGCTAGAATTAGTTAAACATCCAATTCACATGTAAAACATGTCATTAAATCACAATGATTGCAGTTTGAATCGTTTTGTCGGCATTCGAAAGAGGCAGTTTAGTGTGAAAATGGACCAGTAAGAATGAAAGAGAAGAAATGAATGCAGTTAAAATGTCGAAAAGACAAATAATGTGCAAACGATAAATGACGGAGAAAAAATTACGAAACGAGGAAATAATGTAAATACGGTGCTAGAGAATGGATTGTGTGTAATTATCTATAAATATTCCCATGAGTGTGTATCAGTATATTGCGTGCCTTTGAGGGGCTGTGTATACGAGATCTTGCCTGTATTATATTTGTATTGAAGTCGCTTATAATGTTATTATTATATATATCTCTGTTTTCTGTATTGTGCTTTAGTATTATACTTAATATTCTTTTCTTATTCAGTGTATTGTTTATTACAGTCATTAAGAATGTTTAGAACACCAAGCTAGGCACATACCTGTGTTGTGGTGACTTGTTTTTAGGAAATTGACAAAAACTAGCTGAAAAACTGATTTTGCAGTTTATTGTTTGTGTACGAGTATAATGAAGAATGCTACGGGATGTGTGAGAGCATCCTCTTCATATTTCATGAATATATTGGTGTTTTCTACTGCCAATATATGCACGTATCTCCTGAGATGGCAGTGTCCCGTTAGTAGTCCTACCAGTTCCCTCAGCGAGTTTCTGTCCGTATCGAGTAGTTTTTTGGTCTAGTCCTTTTATGAGTACTTTGGATTGTCTCATTCCAGATGCTCTCTACCATTCTTTGCAGTGCTGGGATTTGACCCACGTATCCATATGTGTGGCAAGCTTCTACTCCTACGGCCTGCTCGGATCCTACAAGTGGTGCTTTCACCCCTTTCCTTGCTAGTTCATCAGCCCGCTCGTTGTCTTCAATACCTTTTATTTACCGATCTTTATATTTTAATTGTCTCTTTTGCCATATAAACTTTATTCACATTTTTTAATAAATTCTACATTGAAATAACAAAGACAAATAAAATCAATAAATCTTTTTTATTTAAATTTTCATTTAAAATAATCACACATACGGATGTATTTATTGTAATGGCAAAAAAATATTTATAAATCAAATGTATTTCTATAATACCATAGTTATAACTATGGCGTCCCCCAAGGAAGCGTGCTGGGACCGACTCTATTTGTTATCTATATACATGATATCACTTAACTTAACATTAAAGGAAACATAATCAATTTTGCAGATGAGACCGTTATATTATTGCAAGAAGAAAACTGGTGGCTGAAAAAGGGCTTAGTAAACTTCAAAATTGGCTGAAAATTTACTCGCTTACCTTTAATATAAGCAAAACTAAATTTTTAACATTTAATATTAACAACTTCACTGCCAACCAGCAAAATACTTTGAACTAAAATTACGTGTTATTGAACATTTTTATATATAAATGTTCAATGTCGATGCCCAGTTATAGAAAAATTGCTAAGCATAAAATATCTAGGGGGAAAAAAAGGGTTAATAAAATGTTGTATTCTCAACTCTTACCAAAATAAAGCCTTAATTTATTCGGTATTATGGTGAATAAACTATTTTATTTTATCCCAGTGGAAAAAAAACTCGTTCAATTAATAGTCTGCATAAAAAGTGAAAAGGAGTCGGTATGACATGAAAAAAAGGTTTCAAAGCTTTCCGGAAATACCGCGTAAGTATTCCTTTTAAGATTCGGGAAGCCGGAAACCAGCAGAAAAGAGGTATGAATTTTCCGACAGGTGAAAATTTCAAAGTTTTTCCACGCTCTAAAGTCCCCTTTTGAGTTATTTTCGCTGCGAAAACCGATTAGTTATAATGAATAATTATTACTATACAGTCGTTTCTTTAATACCGAGAAATTATTTTTTGTTATTTCCGAAATGGGTTTCAGTTTGGCCTTTGGATGACTGACGACGTAAGTATAATAATTATGAAGGGAATAATAAGACCTTCATTCATCCAAGTTATTCATTTGGAAAGACCTTACCATAATGATCTTTAGCAAAATTTAAGTGGAGAAACATTATGGCCTTTAATAATTTCAGATTTTTTTTTCTCGAAAGTCAATAGTGTAATCAAAAATATAGTAAATATGTTTTTCATCTGCATGGAAATAATATCATATTTCGTTTGTGAGTTTCTACAGTTTGATTAAGCTTTGAAAGCAAAAAACTGTCACGCGTTTATAAATACTCCGTTGTTTAAAAATTGAATAGTAATATTATTGAATTTATAAAAGTAGAACTTGTTGGAAAGGAGTATGGAGAAATTTGACAAAAAAAAAATAAGGGCCCGTAAAATAGTGTTAAAATAAAAGAATATTGAAATGTTATCTTACGTATTATTGTGGTAATCAAGATTTTAACGTACGAGTAAATATTATATTACAATTTGGAAGAATTAATTTTGTCTTGATTTTAGAGTCTAAATAACCGTGTAAATTACAAATTCATAAAATTCAAACAATAAACAAGTTTGTACAAGCTTACCTTAGTTTTGAAACATTTTACTTATGAATGTCTACGTAATTGCAGGAGTATGTATCATATTTTAATATGTTTATGGATATCTAAAACTGAGGATTTAAAAATATGATACCAACTGCTGCAACTAGATACACTTTCATTTTACTTATGAAAGTGTACCTAGCTCCAGGAGTATGTATCATATCTTAATATCGTGTTTATGGATATGTAATGTAAAAATATGGTACATACTTCTGCAACTAGGCACACTTTCATAAGAAATATTAAAGAGTACCTAGTTGCGGGAGTATGTATCATATCTTAATGTCATGGTTCCTCACCACATAGGATTCTTGCAGCAGATTCTCCATCTTCGTGTCACCTGTTTCTGTACTTCATTTTCTTTAACTTAATTTCAATATCAATTTGTAATATTTATATTTTTTTGTAATATCTGCATTAACTGTAAAGCGCCCCTGAGGTGATATCTCACAAAAGCGGCGCTATATAAATCATCCAATAAATAAATAAATAAAAATGGTTATGGATATCTAAAACCGAGGTTTTTAAAAATATATATGAATTTATCAACGTCCGAGAATAATGATGCCACGAACAAAATCTTTTGTGGTTTTGTCTTCTATTTGAAATGGTGACGCTTTACGGAACTGTATTCAAAGGTGCCCTTTAAAAAGGTTCGGTCGCAGTTTTATTTAAATATTTATCTCCTTGCGCTTTGCGAACTGTCTTTATCTTCCCCAGCCCATGTGGGGGAACCGGCGAAGAGTGGGACTGGATAATCCATTCCACTTTCGTTTTAAAGGCATTCACTAGGGTATCGTCTCTCCCACCATATTATTATTACCCCATGGTTCTACACCCTTCTGAATACTCTAGGGTGATAGATATACGTTTATGGGGGTTGAAAAGAGTTGGTTTATGGTGTGGTTATTATGCATTAGTAGTTGTGTGTAATTGTGGCTTTAGGAAGCATTGTTGTGAAATTACACAGAGATAATAAATCCATTAAGATTTAAATCAGAGCACTTGACAAAAAATCTTCACGTAATTTTGGTAGATAGATACAATATATGATTATAAAAGATGCACGGTGTATGTGGTCGCAAATTGCATGCGAAATTTGTTTTTGTGGTCTGTAATCAATATTTCTAACCTTTTAAATTGACACAACTACTTCGGATGGTTGGTTAACAGTTATTCGAATTGGAAAATGAGTTATTTTTACACTGAGAACAAATAAAAACTATCCTGGTTCTCTTAGCAGACTCGATATTATATACACTGAGGGTCACTTATCGTGTGGAATATAGTGTCAAGGTATCAATAAAATGTTGCGATTGTCATTCATGTATGTATTCCAAACTATCAGACAGGGACAGGTGATTGGATAAGAGAATGCAGGGTGAGGGAATTCAGGAACATAATGTTACTGGAAGTTAACAGAATATTTACGTAACTCCTTCACTTGAACCACTGAGTATTCCTTTTAAAAGTACAATATGATTTTAAAAGACGAATGATTGTAATAACAGCCATATGGCCCGAGGGAAATGACTTCTCTTTGTGTTTTCTGCATGGAGTTATTATAACAAGGTCGAATCATTTTGATTGAACTTTCATAAGCTATTTTAACGTCAGATTGAACAAATATGAATGAAAGACTCAAACTGGGTGAAGTTAAAATGTCAAGAAGATAAATATTATGAAGGCGATGCACTACGTAGTAATGTAAAATCATGTGTTTTTGGTTTGAAAATTTGGGCGCCTAGAAATGTTTCAGATGCTTTAATTAAATACTGCGAGTAGTATACATCTTGGCTTTTGAAATAATTGAGTATTTTTTACATATGTCTTTTTATAAGCCCAGAAAAAAATAATTTATAAGGCCTATGAAAACTGATTTAAAATTCAAAATTTCCTACTTACGAACCCATTTTCGGTTATGGTTTTATATTATAATGTGGCAAATTAAGTTATTTATAAAATGATCGAAAAAAAAATATTTATGCCTATAAATTATTTATGCCTTAAAATATACATCCACAAAATAAAATAAAAGGCACTTTTTGGCCATGTTTTTTTCTTGCATAAATCAAAACAGGCGGATGGTATTAACGGGAATTTAAACCTTATCGCCATCTACGTAAGGGCTGTTATTGATATCGGCTCGATTTAAAATATTACACGACGTAGTCTCATCGCCTTAACTTGGAGGCGAATCAGACAATAAAGACAATAATTCTATGAAAATTTAAATCACAGTACACAGAAAAGAATTAACACAGTTTTTTTATGCGAGATTTCTTGGAATATACCTACAAAGGTGTCTAATTATTATTGACTGGATTCATTTTCTTTTTTTTTTAATACTTTTGTTGCATTATCAATAAAATACATCTCCATAATCTTGAGTTATTCAATTAGGGAGATACATTCAAACTAACATCAAGAAACATATAAAATACGAGTATATTTGCCTTTTTTTTTTTAAATTACCAAATTTTTGGTAATTTTTTATTTTCAAAAAAAATTAACGAAATAATATATTGTGTAAATATATTTTTTATAATTAAAAAAAATGAAATAAAATTTTATCGATTCCTAAATTCGGAATATATTATTGTGTTGCTAAAATAATAAAAATATAAGAAAATATTTTATTTAAAGTAAAAAATAAAATATTTCTTAATACTTCACTACCCAACATAAATACTCAAACCGAGCAATAATTCAAAATATACTAGTTACTCTCAGTTTGAATACATATTTTGGAGAGAGAAAAAAATTGAATGTCATACTACAAAATTATACAATGCTCTACCAAATCAAACAAAAAAAAAACGAAAATGAATATATTTAAAACGAAAGTAAAAACGTGGCTGAGAGAACAAAGTGATATTCAACCTACAGGCATTATGAAGACGATGTAAAGACAATTTGAAATAAACTAAATAGAGAAGTTTAAAAATTGCAGCCCGCCTCAGAACAGGAAACGCTATGGAATAATAATAATAATAATAATAACATGGAATTTATATAGCGCAGTTTAGTGTCATTTCACTTCAAGTGCGCTTAACTACTCGTATAACAAACTTAAAAAAAAGGTAATTCAGTATTAATGGTTCTTAAAATTATTCCTACAGTGTGCTTTACCCAATACAGATCTAATATTATAACACTAAATACACTGTTTATACAAAGTGATGATAAAACTTAGAATAACAATAACAGTAGGACAGGACAAAACACGAATATTAAAACTAAAACATAATATAAAACAGGAGGCAGTTTGTGCTCAGAAATAAGAATTTTCTGAGCAGACACTTTAAAAAGGTACAATAAGGAGGAGGATTGTGAAAAAAAATTCATTTATACTTAGGTATATTATTCTTTATACCTACATCATTTGCATTCTTTGCAATTGCAACTAACAAAAAATTTATATAGCGCAGTTTAGTGTCATTTCACTTCAAGTGCGCTTAACTACTCGTATAACAAACTTAAAAAAAAGGTAATTCAGTATTAATGGTTCTTAAAATTATTCCTACAGTGTGCTTTACCCAATACAGATCTAATATTATAACACTAAATACACTGTTTATACAAAGTGATGATAAAACTTAGAATAACAATAACAGTAGGACAGGACAAAACACGAATATTAAAACTAAAACATAATATAAAACAGGAGGCAGTTTGTGCTCAGAAATAAGAATTTTCTGAGCAGACACTTTAAAAAGGTACAATAAGGAGGAGGATTGTGAAAAAAAATTCATTTATACTTAGGTATATTATTCTTTTGTGAAAAAAATTCATTTATACTTAGGTATATTATTCTTTATACCTACATCATTTGCAATCTTTGCAATTGCAACTAACAAAAAATAAAAAAAAACTTACTTCACGTTAAAGAACTACAATAATAATAACCTACCCACCAAAGGTTCGTTAATTTACTCACTGGTTTTTTTATTATTTAAATACAATCACGTCATGCCTTCGCGAATATTGTCAAAATCTTTTACGCAAAACGAAGCAAAGGGTCGTTAATTTTCTCTTAAGTGCTTATTATTTGCTGAACGTTAGCTAAAATTAAAACGTAATTTACTGTTCTAACTACGGTCCAACTTCTTATCTCAACTCAAGAAAATATTTGGATGTTGGGCAAATCGTAGTGGCTTCAAAGGCACTTCCCTCTAATTCAATTCCAGTTATTAGTAGGCGGCTTTCACTTTGCAGTGAACGAATTTTGTTTTCGTTTATTTAACTGCCGGAATCTAATTTCAATTATCATGGTTATACGGAGAATCTCAAAATCAAAACACTTTATTGATGTAATTTTTCCAATTAATAAAATGAATCGGAAAAACACTTTAAAAACAATAGATTTTCAATTGATATTTGTTTTTTACGGTATATACGGAGTTCATTATTAAAAATGTTCAGTGAAGATGAAATGAATGTTTTGTTCACAAAAAATCATTCTTGCCAGTTATGCTTACGCGTGTCGTGAAATCGTTTTATTAAGTCTCTTCATTTACTTTGTATATTTTAGTAAACAAGCTAGGAAGGGATTAAAGTCATGGTAATACATTTGAGGATCGCGCTTTCAAAAAAGTCTGTATCATAGCTTTGTAACTAAAGTAATAGTGTTTGAAAGGGAGAGTACGAGAACAGTGTGCAATATAATTGTGAATAAGGAATACTTGGAGCAGGTGGATGAGTTTGTGTATTTAGGAAGTATGTTTACGAGAGATGGGAAGGCTAACAGAGATATTGAAAGAAGGGTAAATGCAGGTAATTCCGTTAATGGAGGACTGAACGCCGTTTTCGCTAACAAAAAAATGTCCACAGAAGCGAAGTTAGCAGTCCACAACGGAGTGCTGGTACCTACCTTGATGTATGGAAGTGAGGCATGGAACTGGCAAAGAAAGGATGAAAGTAGATTAAATGCTGTTGAAATGAGATCCCTGAGGCGTATGTGTGGTAAAACCATGTTTGATCGTGTGAGGAATGTGGAGATTCGCAAAGAGTGCAAGGCTGATGTATGCGTAATGATTAAGATTAAGAAAGGGACGCTTAGATGGTTTGGGCATGTAGAGCGAATGATCGAAGATAGGAGTGTAAGGAGAATATATTATGCAAATGCGAATGGTAGCAGAAGTAGGGGACGCCCGAGGAAGACATGGCACGATCGAGTGAATCAGATACTCGAGTCGGGCCATGTCAAGAGTCAGAATAATAGAAGAGTATGTATGAGACGATGTATGAATGTGAATGAGGCAAGAAGTGTGTGCCAAGACTGAGTTGTTTGGCGGTCCGTCCTCTCTGCCTACCCTTGCGGGGTAACTAAAATGCAAATAATTTTCTTATTATTTGATTGCACTTTATGACTTACTTGGTTTATACGAGTATAAAATGATAATGCGTTGTAATTATTAATAGAATTATAGACAAACCTCATTTATTGAGTCTAATCACCTTCAAAATACCAACTAGAACTACTCCATCGAAATTTATTTTTAATTGTAACACAAATACCAGGACCGAGTAATTGTGGTACTCGGTCGTACGTAGATTGCATTTACTTGGCAACACTTTTGCAGAAGTCGTAGATGTGTTCAACTGCAATGAATATAGTTACAAGAAGACCATAATAACATATCTTAGTAATAATAATAAAAAATAATATGTTTTTACTTTTGATTACCTCTTAATGCGTATAATATATATAAATACATTTATAAAAGTTACTTTCTATTTTAAAAAAAAAAACAATTCTTGGAATGTCAAGAACTTCAGGAATGTATTCTTTGAATGTTAAGAACTTAAATAATCTATTCTCCTACTTTGAAGGCAAAAAGGAACAAACCCCACTTCCATAGGATGTAATTTTCAAAAATGAGTATTGCTAATTTATTACCACTGAGCTACGTCGGCTTGGTAAGATATTTTCATTTTATATGGATATTTCAGGGGACTAATTATTGCTTATAATAATTTGTTATCCTTTGTGCTGTGCATAAAAACCTTGTCTTACAAAAATGAGTTAATCATTTAAAAATAATAATATAATTTAGACTTCAGATACAATCTTAATTTTTATCCATTATCAATTGAGAATTTAAATTTTATTTATTACACTTAAATATGAGATGAACAAAAAAATTAAATTAAAAATAAAAATTGAAAGTGTTGTCTATGGATGGTATTCATATGGCAATCTGTCACACTGTAAAGATATATACTTCAAGGCAGTTTCAAAAGTATAAAAACCGTACCGGTTGCATTTTTAATTATTTTCTATCGTACTCAACAATAATAATTATAATCTACTGAAATGATCGACATAAAATGAAACGTCAAAACAATATCTACGATGGATTTGACTTGCTCATATTTTCTACTCGTATGTATGTCAAATGCATAAAATATTCAACAACAGCGACAGCAGATAAAAAGCGGTTTACATAAAATGAGGTCTATATAAAATGCGGTCTTCATAGAAGGCGGTCTGTGGCAGGACATCGTCTGCCCAAGCCCACTAGTATACCTTTAAATATAATCAACCATACTCTTATTTCCCATACTTATTATGCAGGAGTAAAGGAATGATTTAATGATAATTATTTTTCGTAGCTATTTTTTGTCGATATACCAAAATTTGAAATTCTCTTTGAGCAGTCTTCCAGTAGGCAGCCTATATTTATAATAAATAGCTACCTAACTATAGTACTATTATTTTTGTCTGTTCGTGTTTACGTACATCTTCGGTAACTCTCCGTGGATCACCGGCGCAGAGAACACGTTTTCAACGCTCTTGTGTGTTTAATCCTTTTAAGTAGCTTCCTTTGCTTACAGATTGCTGAAAAGTGTTCAACATACGTGTTTTACGTAGCGCTTAGCTATTCATGTTACAAAATGTGCGTAGTTTTTATCGTTTATTAAATCAATTAGATTTGTAAAGTGAAGCAACTAACAAAAAAACTCCCAATGCTGTTGGATTGCAGTCAAGAGGCAAGGATCTAGTTTCAAGTTCCATTAGATCAGAAATTTATGGGACCCCTTCAACCAAGCTGTATTCCAAGGATAAAGAGATAATCTATAAGTTGTTTAAAATTTATGTTATTATTTCAGATGATTTGTATATATTTCGTTGTCTGAGCCAGTGGTACACAATCGGTGGGTTGCTAAACGATCCTAGATTCAAATTGTTCTTGTCAGTTTCGGCTCTTTTGGAAAATCACTTTGTCTGAGATGGTTTGTGCATGTGGAGCAGATGAGCGAGGAGGAGAGTGCCAGTATGTAACCCGGAAGGTAATATAAGCGGTGTTTGGGGACACACAATAGAGACATGGCTAGATCATTGCATTGGGTGGTTTAGTCGGGTTATGATAGGATAGAACTTTTAAAGAAGCATAAGACAATGTGTTGACTGAGGGTGAATGAGAACATCAGTTTTTTGGCAGAAGAGTCCAGAATAGCCAAAAAGAGATGAGAACATACATGAAGTTGTATGTGAAGCCAGGGAGAAAAGAAAAAATAAGACCCAAAAAGGGGCAAAAAAATGCAAGAGACAAGAAAAGCCCAGGCAAGCCAAGACAAGCCAAAAAAAGCCAAGTAAAGCCAAAAAAAGCGAGAAAAGCCAAGACGAGCCAATAAATGACAAGAAGGGGTGAGAAGACAGAATAAGAGCCTATGAGGGGCAACACTATGTAAGAAGAGTTAAAGTAAGATGCAAAAAAGCCAAGGCCAACCAAGACGAGCCAAGAAGAGTGTAGAAAAGCCAAGAAAAGACAAGAAGAGCCAAATAAAATAACTACGAAGATAAAAGAAGAGTCGTGCAGAACCAATAAGATCCAATAAGAAACAAAAAGAGATAAGAGGGACCAGCTAGAAGTATTAACAGCCAAAAATATCAAGATGATGCCAGAAGAGCCAAGAAAAGACAATCAGTGCCAAAAAGAGTCAGAAGGACCAAGAAGAACCTCAAGAGCCAAAGATAGGTAAGAAGAAGAAAGATTTGAAGAAAAAACAACGCTCAATCAGATCCATTCTTCCTGCTCATCCAAAATTCTAATATAGGATTCCATGTAAACCGGTCGATTGAACTCCAACCTCTTTCCCATCCCAGAGCACGTGTATCAGTGCCCTCTAGTGTACCGGTCTGGAGTACCGGAACAGGAGTGCTCTTGGCTAGAGTGGTACAATCGTATCGTATCATTAGCATTCACTTGGATGTTATTTCTTTAGAAAGAATTATTTTATTTCAATCACCTCAAAGCCTCAAATCTTAACCGTGCTTAAGTACATGTTGTGTCTTCAAAAATAAGTATTTTATTTCAATCACCTCAAAGCCCCAAACTTTAACTGTGCTTAGGTACATGTTCCGTCTTTAAAAATGAGTATTTTATTTCAATCACATCAAATCTTAACAGGGCTTTCCGCATTTTTCATTCTCTCGGAATGCCAATAAAAACGTATTGTTGTTTACAGCGTGTTTACCAGAGAAAATTTACAAAACATTTCAAAAGTCGCGGCGTGTCGAAAAGTGGAACTCAAGTCCGGAAATATGTCGGAATGTTTTTGTGTTGGGTGATGGATAGAGCTTGTTGGGAGAAATGTGACGATAGTTGAGATTGGCTACATTTTGCGCTTTATCGGAGGACTTGGATATGAAACCTAAAGTTTTATTATTTCCTGTTGAGATTCGCTAAAAATACTTCTGTAGTGTATTTATTTCAAAGTTAAAATTCGCAATCGGCAGCAATTTCTTACATATATAGTTAGTTGACACTTTAAGCACAATTTTTAATGCTTTGTTTACTTGTTAAAAAATTGAAAATAGTGAAAGAAAATTATATTACGTATACGATGGCTAAAAAAGGATATAGAGCATAATACCCTAAAAATAAATCAGTATACAAGCAACATAATTTTCTTTTAACTTTTTTTTGTAAATTTGTAAATTTTACAGGAAACTTGCTTCTATCTGCTTTATAAAAAATCTTTTCGGAGCAAAATGGTTCCATGTGTACTTCTATCTCGTTCCCTGGAACAACAAAGTTTCATCTGCCAATTGCGACAACTGAGATTTAAAAAAAAATTGTGAATATGCTGAACGTATTTTGATGGAATTGTCTTTACCTTTATGAATATTATATGGAAAATATGGCGTTTAGCCAAAACAATAATTAAATTAAACAGATTATAGAACCTTGTTGCACGGAGTATAGTGGTTTTTGGCTAAGCCTTATGGCAGAATACCATGTTTTTTTAAAGAAACATAAAGACAGTTCAATTAACTAAAGTTCTTCATATTTTATTACTCATTCAAACTTTGAAGCTCTATAGCTCAGATTCATGCCAACGGCAGATAAATCCTTGTTTCCCTAAAGTCCTAAGGGCTCGAACTGCTGTAAAATTATTCTGCTTGTCAGAAATCTTAAATGTTTGAAAATCAAAATACTGTTTTGATTTTTTGACGAACAATTTAATGTTGTTGATTTAAGTTTGAGTGAAAATGGCAAGTAGGAATTTAAAGTGGTTTATATTTTTAGGAAACAGAAGTTTTACATTTATTTAAGGAGTCACTGGAATGCCCCCAAACTTCTACCTGCACGTTTTTTTTTTTTAAATTTGAGAGGCGGGTATGGGTACCGCCGCCTCGGAACCATTTATTGGATAACCAACGCCCCTGCCATAGGTTACCGTAAGTGGTTTGCTACGTTTGGTGATTTAGCAGGAGTGCCCGAGTTCTTCGGGTGGGGTGTTTCAGGATGCGCCTGCCAATCAGCTCTATGGCGTAACAGATCGGGAAAGGCTGATTTTGGAAACCTTTTGATCTCTCCAGCCGGATTCTCTCGATCCATCACCTTGCACCGCAGTGGGAGAAATGGAAAATTCCCTCACTCCTGGACAAATTGATTCCCAGATTCCGACCCACCTCCCATACATTTTTCCTCCCAAAACATCCTCTCTAAAACGACACTGCACATGGCATTCACAAAGATGTCAAAGGACCTGAGTGATTTTTTGTCATCAGGGCCTGTGTGAAGCTAACGAAAATAGTATATTAAAGTATAAGTGGATAAACAGGTCTTTAAAACACCCGCGATTTTTCGAGCACGACGGCGTAGCCGAGTGCTCGAAATAAAGCAAGTGTTTTAAAGACCAGTTATCCACGAATACTTTACGCTATTTTTTTGGTAAATATTCGGAATCGCTGGACAAGGATTATATGAAATATTTTTAAATAAAACATTCTGATTTACCTTAATTACTATAAAAGGAATCTGACTGCATTTGGGATATTTTTAATTTTAGCATTTTAATTTTTAATTACGTAAATCGAAAATTCACTTTCGTTGTATGGGATGACAGCTGGAATGATTTCTGTTGATGACATTTTCTCTGGTAGTAGTAGCTAGAATACATACGAGTAGCTAGAATTTGAATCATTTCAGAATGCAAATTCTAGTTAGGTACTGTTTTGGCCAAACTCGAAATATAAAATATTTCTATGTTACTTAAAATCTTAAATTATTTATATTTAGGTATTATTATAATTATTGTTTTATTTAACCTAAACTATAGTAACCTAACCTATAATAACCAAACCTAAACTAACCTAACCTAAATCCTAACCTAACCTATATCCAAACCTTACCCAACACACCTAACTTAACCGATAATAATCCAACCTAACCTAACCTATAATAATCCAACCTTACCTACAATAATCCAACCTAACCTAACCTAACCTATATCCTAATAATAATCGAACCTAACCTATAATAATCGAACCTAACCTACAATAATCCAACCTAACCTAACCTAACCTATATCCTAATAACAATCCTACCTAACCTATAATAATCCAACCTAACCTAACCTAACCTATAATAATCCAACCTAACCTATATCCTAATAATAATCCAACCTAACCTAACCTAACCTATATCCTAATAATAATCCAACCTAACCTAACCTATATCCTAATAATAATCCAACCCAACCTATAATAATCGAACCTAACCTACAATAATCCAACCTAACCTAACCTATAATAATCCAACCTAACCTAACCTAACCTATATCCTAATAATAATCCTACCTAACCTATAATAATCGAACCTAACCTATTATAATCCAACCTAACCTATAATATCCAATCTATCCTAACCTAACCTAAATCCTAATAATAAACCAACCTAACCTATAATAACCTCACCTTTTTTTTAATTTTTCTATTTTATAAAACATACCTAAATATCTTTATTTTATTTTTCGAGTTTGGCTTAAATAGTACCTACCTAGTATTTGCACATGGTAAAAAATATAGCCACTCGTATCAGCAAATCAACAAAAGAAAATTTTATCAACAGAAATCATTCCAGCTGTCATCCCATACAACGAAAGTGAATTTTCGATTTACTCAATTAAAAATTAAAATGCTATAATTAAAAATATCCCAAATGCAGTCAGATTCCTTTTATAGTAATTAAGGTAAATCAGAAGGTTTTATTTAAAAATATTTCATATAATCCTTGTCCAGCGATTCCGAATATTCACCTTTTTTTTATTGGTACACTTTGAAAACATAAATACTGATATTATTATTAAAAATTTGGAAATAAGAACTATTAATGAATTCGTGATGTGACATCACAATATCTTGTTGTCATGGAAATTAAAAACACAAACATTAATTTGCAATCTGTCACATAAGATTAATAGTTGACATCACAGTTTTTACTAGTTATTGTGTGTTGTAAAATGAGTTCTAACATTCATAATTTAAATACCAAAGCAGAATCGCGGTTAATACCTGAAAAATCCAAAGACATTTATAAAAAAGAATATGAAAGGTTCATAACATGGATGGAGGAGCAAAACGTAGTAGATGAAGATGAACGAGTTGTGCTTGCTTACCTTCAGAAAATGTCGGAACAGTACAAAGCATCGACTATATGGGCCATACATTCGAAATTGCAATGTCTGTTGAGGATAAATAAAGGGGTTGATTTAAAATCATTTGTGAAAGTGCATGCATTCATGAAGGCAATTAGCAAGGATGACGTTGCTAAGAAGGCGTATGTATTCAAAGAAGATAATTTGCGGAAGTTTTTCACGGAAGCACCGGACATTACGTACTTATTTTTGAAGGTGGTAGCCATTTGCGGAATCTTTGGCTCTTGCAGAAGATGTGAATTGTGCGATTTACGCTTATATGATATCAAAGAAGAAGGAAGTGTATTGCTTATTACCATCCGACCATCTAAAACAGTGAAGGCTCGACGTTTTACTGTTGCCGACAGTGGTGCAATTAATTATGTGCGTTTGATGAAGCAATATTTATCATTGCGACCCCAAAATGTAAGTACAGACAGGGATTTCTTACGGTATGATAAGGGTAAGTACACCAATCAAGTGGTTGGTATTAACACATTTGGATCATGCCCCTTACAAATCGCACGCTATCTTAAATTAAACGATCCTGAGAAATATACAGGACATGCGTTTCGACGTACATCCGCTACCATTATGGCAAATAGTGGCATGACAATTGATCAAATCCAACGACAAGTAGGATGGAAATCGGCAGCTGTGGCGACTGGTTACGTGGAAGAGAGCATTAGCAATAAGAAAAATGTTTCAAACATTATTGGAACTGCCATTAATGGAAGTGCAGCCTCATTGACTTCCGAGAATACTATTAATTTGAACAGCATTTCCTCCGATTTAAAAAATGAAGGTATTAATATTTCAAATAATACGAACTGCTCTTTTCACATCCATTTAAATAATTAGAATGTAAACGATGTAAAAAAGAATTTAAACCTTGAATAAATTTTTTGAAACATTTGTAATGTTTTATTTGACGTTTAAAATATTCCTGTCAGATTTATAGTTAAAAGTTGACATTTAGACTTCACATTTTGTTGATTTGTTGATGTTGCCATGGTAACTTTAAAAAACGCGCGTTCCATAAAGTGCGATTAAAACATGCTAGAGCGTACTTTAAATGAGTAAAAAAGAGCACCAATAATAAAAAAAAATTATATGATCTTCCCCAGCAAAAAATGATACGTTCTGAATATAAAGCGTGATACGGACTTTCCTTGTGAAATAAAATTGAAATTGGAAAACATTATCCTTCTAACATCGACATTTTTTCGGATTCACTGCCCAAATTTAAAATTAGCATCATGTCAATATTATTATAAACTGCTCAATGCGCATTCATATACACACACTCACACACACACACACACACACACCCTTATACACTACACTCACATCACCCGGTAATAACTGAATATTCTTACAACACATGAGACATTACAAGGAAACATGTGATTGGTATTGTCACCTTGACATATTTAATATCTGTAAATAATTTCACACTATTACCAATGTACTGTTTGTTTCTGTAATATAACATACAAAAATAACTCTTTTTTGTTTTTCAATGAAGCAAATAATTTGGGGTGAGACATTAAAAATGTTAAATGAAAAATCACACTTTGTAGGTTTCGCTCGTCTCAAGCTTCATCGGGACTATAATATTAACTAATTACCTTTACATACAGTCACACACATATATATAGAAAATAAAATGACAGAAAGAGATAAATAGAGGAGAAGACATCTTATTGGTATTTTCTTATGTATGTTACATGTGTTTGTATGTAATAATTAGTTAATAATCATAATAATATATTCATGCAGTGGTACTGCAATGCAATACATTCCATATTTTAAAATAACAGACAAATAATAAGAATACATAGGTAGGTACAAATAAAAGCGGTATAGAAGTGAAAAATGTGTGCATGCAGCCGTTTATGGAGGATATTTTAACATTTCCTGTCTCCAGATGGTCATCAGGGGGGGGACTCCATCCAGATGGCCATCAGCGGGGACTCCATCCAGGCAACCATGGAAGTGATGATAGTGTTATTTGATTGGCGTAGTGTGCGCCATAAGCTTCTAATGTGGTCCCTCCAGGAACATTTCCGTAGCGCTGCAGTATCTCGGAAGGTGGAATAGTTGGAGATAAGCATTATTGTAAGCGACTTTTAGCTTATGCCATTGGGATGCAGTGTAATCTACCCACATTTCTGACGTATACAGCAAAGTGCAGAATGCGTTGAATAGTATCCTTTTGACGTTTGTACTGCAAAAATGAAAACTCATTGACAGCATACCTGTTCTAACGGATATCGCTCTTCTTTGCCTTTCCATATCCTCGATGTCTTTCAGGTCGTCTGTGATAATATGTACTAGGTATTTGACGCTACGACTAACATCGATGTTCCTTCCATCTAGCCATACTGAAGGCGTTAGCATGTTTTGGTTTTAGCATTTGAAAACCAAAACTATTAATTTGTACGTATTATTTACAAAGTTATGATTTTTTTTCAAAATCTTCACATATTTGGAGTAGTTTCATTAGAGCGCTAAGTAAAAGTGCTAGAAGAACTATATCATTTGCGTAATTAATATTGTTTACACATTTTCCTTGAACATGGCCACCTATCTTACTGTTATTAATGAAAATATTTCAACGAAAACAAGAAAAATGCGTTTTCTTCCCTCTTTCGTAACACAACGTGAATCTAATGGTTTTCAGTGCATGCAAGAGAAAAGAGATAAAACATTTTTTTATCATTTTTCATGCCTCTCAACAAATTCAGATTTATTTTTAACTCCAAAGTGATCTTTTGACAAAATTCAATTCAGAAAAAAAAATCGTCAAATATTCCTCAAAAGGGTATCTTATAGACGCACAAAAAGGTTACTAATTCACCGAAATTTTTAGATAAAATGTCTACAAAAGACTTCAAACGATGTTACGTTGAGTTTAAATAAAATAATTATAGGTAAGGTTCCCATGTCAATATTCCTGGGATATTGGATATTAGGGTGTCCCAGGATATATGGAAGAATTTTTTTTTCATGAATTTAAATATGCATACCCTTTTATTTTATTCCATGTGATCCCAATAACTCATATAATAAATATTATTTTGATTAAACACCGGCAACCCGTGCCGACTTGATGCCAAACATATGGTACAGAGTTAATATGGAAGGATTTTCAACTTTCATTTTTGTCGGATAAATAAAATTTAAAAATGAACAAATATTCAATTATGTAGTATTTTATATTTAAATGGTTTATTGTTTTAATTTTTCTTCATATTTTGTTTTTTACAGTCAGGATAAATCTTCCGGTGTTCCTGAACGCATCGTAACAAAAATTATTTTTGTTCCTCTTCGACCATGAGATTAAGCCATGAAAATCTTTCATTAACTTAACAGTTCTTTCAGCTGTATCATTCACTACCCTCAGCGGCGATACCTTCTTTCTGACTTCTTGATACGAAGCAATATTTTACCACATCCTAGGGAATTCGTTAAGAAAACTGGCATCTGTTTTCAGACGATCAAACAAATACTTGCTCTTGACTGAAATGAAGTCGTAAATATTTTTCTCTGAAACAAAAGTCACTAAATTATGATATGAATAAAAACCTCAATACAAACATAATTAAAACTACTTAATAAACTTACCATACAATTTACCATCAAGATCTTCCTTCGATGGGATATAACGTTTGTCGTGGGTTGATAAATTATTTTTTTTTTATATTTCGAGCATTTTTATTTTAGTTGTTTGATCCACAGCGTCGTCAAACAGCGATAAAATAGATCCTTCATCGGTCAAATACCATAACTGCTTACTTAACAGAAATAAAGCTGCCATTGAGATGTTTTCATCAATTTTTTCTTAAGCCTTCATCGATTTCAAAAAGCACAAGTCCTGGTAAGGTGCTTTAACTGCTATAATACATTGTAACCATGGATTGACATAGGATATTACTATGAACAGGCAAACGTCTAAAAGTGCCGCCTTATCCTTACCGGTAATTTTAAATTGCGCACAAATTAATGATATTTTCAAGGAATAAAGCGCCTTTGCTATCCATCGAGCACCTGGAGGCCGAATCTTAAATTTTCTTGCTGTATCTTCTCCTAAAACTATCAGACAGAGCGTTAAAAACTCTCAATAGTCATCTCCAAGTATTTTTGTTGTCAGTGCAGTATGGTAAAATTCAAGCAAATCATCGATTTCGGAAGCGGTTAGGTGCAATGTAAGATTTTCTCTGTAGCACTGAATTTTATCGGGTTCAAGATTTTTACAGTTATCTTGAAACT
The DNA here is from genome assembly GCF_061612785.1 of Hesperophylax consimilis. NCBI lineage: Eukaryota > Metazoa > Arthropoda > Insecta > Trichoptera > Limnephilidae > Hesperophylax > Hesperophylax consimilis. The sequence continues at coordinate 8,763,841 of NC_142846.1, forward strand.
ATTTGAAGAGTGTTATATCAGGGCTTGTAGTCACTGGACTGATTTTTTACTTCAAGCACAGCTTTTAATACCAACTATGGCTATATTTGGTATACATGGCTATGTATATTGACAGTTAAATTCACTTTCCGGATATTGTAGAACAAAACTTCAAGAACTTGTCCATTAGATGGCAGTTTAGAACCCGATATTTGGTGTTTTACGACTCCTATTAAAAATATACTCTTTTTAGAAGTGCGTAAATCTAACAACATCTTGCCTGAACGAGTGATTTTCGTTTACTAACACAATAGCAAGTTACTACAAGCTCATCAACACGTTTTCTCGCTGGCGTCTTAATGTACAAGTACCGACATCTTTCGATCCAAGTCGGCACGGGTTGCAGTTGTCCAAAGTAAACGAATTTTTTTTAAAAGTGTTTTGTCATTATTAAAACAAAATTAGAGGGTATGCGTTCAAATATAACAAGTTTTATTTTTTTGGGACACCCTATTGGATATGCACCAAAAATATGCTGCCCTCGTTTTTTTTTAAAAGGAAACTAATTTTGTTAACTGAAAAATTATTGGCAATACAAGGAGCTGACAGGGTTTTTCAATCGTGCACAAAACGAGCACCAAAAAAATATTGCCTTATCATAATATCAATCAATTTTATGAGTTCTTCAACAAATACAAAATTACTTTCTGGCGTCAATTTATTTATATACAAATAAAAAACTTTGTGTAAACCACTATTTTATCCAAAAGATCGACATGTTAAAATATATTATGTTTATCCTGACGAATAAGTGGTTTATTAAGCCCTCACCATTCCAATTTCTACCTAGCTCTTTAAGTATTTAAGATAATATCAATGTAATGCCGAAACGTTAGTTTTATTAAATTATCTAGATGGAAAAAAATCACAATCAATACGTTACACGCATGAAAAATTAACAGTGTATCTTTGAAAGCAAGTAATTGATTTGTCGAGATATTTTTTTTTCTCTATTTCAAACGAGTCTTAGGACGGGTTGTTTCGGAGAATTTGAACAATTCATCAAATTTCAACGTTCATTTCCGGGTTCTGTGAAAGTCCTGTTCAAGTTCTGTTATTATATCATTATAGGCTAGTTGCTAGACAAAACTGAAATTAAAACAGAACTTGAAAAAATCTTTCACAGAAGTGGAAAATGAACGTTGAAATTTGATGAATTGTTCAAATTCTCCGAAACAACCCGTCCTAACATTCTACCATTCGTATTTACATATTTCCCTTTCAAACCACCTTTGAACGCTTGCTAAGCGTCCTTACTATCCTTTTAAATAAATGGTGGTGTACATAAAGTATATTATTTTATAAGTAATCATTAAAGACATTATTAACTACACTTAAACGAAAATTTGAAGCAGAAAAATCGGAAAAAGATTCGGACGCAATTAGGATTCAATTTCTAGATGCGACCTAATCTTTATCTAATTTGTCGATTCATTTTTTTTTGTTTGAGAGTCGCTTATATTCCAAAAATAAAAAAACTAGATTATAAGTGGTACACTGTTTTAATGAAAATACATATTAATTATTAATTGTATTTACTTTTTATCATTTTACATTTTGAAGTTTATTCGTTGCATGACAAGTTAATAAAATGCCTTTGGTAATGCCACAAAAGGGAAAATTTATCGATAAAATCTATGAGCCAATTAATAAAATGGGTGCCATAAACAAACCAAAGGAAGGCATGTTTTGCACGGGTGTTTTTTCAACGCTCGGTGAAGGGTGGATTGAGAAAAGGGTTCATCGAGATAACTTTACTTTCAACAATACAATTTATGTTATACACGTGTGTTACAAAATAAGTGTGTGCATGTGAACGAGCCCCTTACCTCAACCCTTTCCAGGATTACAGGTAAGTGGTATAGACTTACATTTTTTTACGAGAATTAAATGCTGCTTACACTACCTGCGTTGGTGAGTTTTGTATGCTTGTTGATTCATTAAAATTGTTGGTAAATTTATAAAGATGGCTTTTTAGGTGTGATTAATTAATTTGAATACTCGTTCTTGATTAAAAACCTAACCTTGAATTGCTATTCAGCTTTATTATTAATGTATCATTTATGGATCCAACCCCAAATTTAATTTATACACATATTTTTAAAAAAATAATGTCTTTACTCGCATGGTATTGGGGAGAAATTTGTGTATTTAATATCAAAATTATAAGTACGAGTATGCCATGAACGATAAATTATATGCAATTACATAAAATATTAACAGAAACCTATATAAAAGTGAGATATGCAAGTACATGCAAAACTTTAAGCAGATATAGGTTAGATTAGTATTGATAGAAAATATATGGGAACTTTCTTGTACCTATATTCAGTGCAGTTAAATAGTTCAGCTACTTCTGCGCATATGTTAATAACTTCATGTAATCTAGGTCAAGTGAGTGTTTGAAATGCTCAGTTCTGGTATTGTTACATTTAAATATAATTTTGTAGGTAGGCTCTTGTAGGTATATGAAATTCAATGAGGTTGAGTAAATCCGGGCTGTCTAGTCTATACCAGCATTTTCAAATGAAGTCGAATGTAATCCTTCGATCTGAGAGTTTTAATAAATTTAATTCTTAAATATTGAAGACAATATTAGTGATTTCTAAACGAAAATCTGAAACAGAAAAATCAGAAAAGGAAACGGTCACATCTGGGACTCGAACCCAGGACCCTTGTCTTTCCGGGACAGTGCTCTACCAAATGCTCTTCTCTGTTTAGAGCACTGTCCCGGAAAGACAAGGGTCCTGGGTTCGAGTCCCAGATGTGACCGTTTCCTTTTCTTTTTTTTCTTTTTTTTTTATAGTGAATACCTCACAAGAGTCCCAACTGCTCCCGTCTGGAGCCAGTGAGACTATGGCATACCCAATTGGGTGATGTTGTGAGGCTGAAGGTAAGTGGGGAAGGGAAAGAGGAAGGTGGGGAAGTACCTGGCTATTCAGATCTAGTCACTAAACACGGCTAAAGCCATTTGGAGCAACGTTTCAATTCTGAATGGTGGTCTTACACCAGGGCGATACTGGTAGTATCTTCCACTCTGGAACGTGCCGCAAATATACTATATATTATTTTAATTAATTAATTGTGAAATAACACAAATTAATCAAATAAAATTTATTTGCGCACGCCGGGTTCGAACCCGCGACCTTCGGAATGGCAGTCCAATGCGTTACCACTGGACTGTGCCTATTTTTTCTGTTTCAGATTTTCGTTTAGAAATCACTAATATTGTACCAAATGCTCTACTCTGTTTAGAGCACTGTCCCGGAAAGACAAGGGTCCTGGGTTCGAGTCCCAGATGTGACCGTTTCCTTTTCTGATTTTTCTGTTTCAGATTTTTGTTTAGAAATCACTAATATTGTCTTCAATATTTAAATATTACAATTTGAGGTTTTACTCAATAAAGTTATTCCGAAAAATAAATTTAATTCTTTCATAAAATATAATAGCTTATGATTTCAATGGGAATACCAAGTTTAAAAGTGTCTGATGAATTTTTTCGATTGAATCTGAATATGTTTTGAAATGGGGGACCAGATCGTAGAGTTATTTTCGATATGACTTCGAACTAAAGAAGTATTTCAAATTTGCAAGGTTGAAATATGCCTAAAGCCTTTGGAATTCCGCAGTTTTTTCCCTTATTCTTACTGTACAAAGAATTTTCCCAATGGTCACTTTTCTGTTTTCCATCTATCCTTAAACAAAAGATCAAATCAATCGGTTGCTTCGTTGCGTCGTGAAAGAATAACAAATAAACACACTTTCGCATTTATAATATTTCTTAAGATTCGGATTTTCGTTAGAAACAGAGACGCAAATGGCAAAGACATAATAAACATAAGGAACATGACATTATATTTAATGAAATTATATTTTATTTTGTTTTGCTTGATCCTTTGTGATCCTTGGAGATTTAAACAGTGATTCGTTGTTTATTATATGTAATATTGTTTATATTACATCTTAAGATTTTCTAGGTAGATACCAGATCATCATTTCTGTTGACCAACCCAAAACAAACATTATCGTATCACGTGGTTGGTTTCAGCAACCCGCACGTGTTTTAGTATTATTATTTATAACCCTCAATTGGACGGTAATATTGAAAATATGAATTCTTATTTGGTCTATAACTTGGTTTGAAAGAGAAGACGAGGTTCGTAATAGATGTGGACACAGTGATAATTACAACAGAAATTTTGATATTTTAGAAGACCTATGAAAAATTTCAATTCTTTTTTATTTCCACACACTTTTAATAAGTGGAAGTAGTTAACGTGGGTTTAAAGTGATCCCCGCTTTAGTTATGTTCATTATAATCTGTAACTATCATGTTGACTTAAGTGATTGCTTTTGGTTAAGAAAGATATTTTCTGTTAGGATGTCATTGTTTGTATCAATGTACAAGTACAGTGTGATTGTGCAACTCTCTCCCACATTCCTCAGATCTCATTTATCTCACTTGTAGAAATATCCTCCTCCTCCTCTGACTCCTCGAAACCAATTTCGAAACACCTTGCTCATGTTCACAAACTTTCTTCCGATCCATGGTTATAAAAATTCAAAAAACTCGTTGGGGCACTTGTATGTCGAGATACCACTGTATCTTATATTTGACATGAAATTTAAAAGTTCTCATTTCATTGCGATATTTTGAATTCTATATTCACAAATACAAAACGTCACACTTTTTTCCATTTTTGTGGAAGTGAATGACATAAAACAAACCGCCAAGACAAAACAAGAATTGAGTATTGCTTTGTTCTTCGTCTACAATGTTAGAGGCGAACGAAAAAATGCTGTTGGTCAAAAAGGATGTGGAAGAAAACAATACGAAAGAAAACATGGAACATGAATTTTTGGCGAATTATTATTATTGTTTTGTTCTACATCCTGATATGAAACAAATAAATACAATTCTTATTTTATTTTTAAATTTAAAATTAGAACAGATATTTTAAACTTTTTAAGATGTAAGTGTTTTTTTTTACTGGATATATAAAAAATCTAAAATATGTAAAAGTACGTTTCTTTAACTCTTGACAGGCCAAGATGCCAAACAAAACGTGTGTAACCAAGTAGGTTTTCCGACGACCCCATGCATTTTCTATCTTATTGGCTTTTAAACTATAGAAATCCCAATCATTCAGTCAATTATTGCTGGTAATAATAATAATAATTATTATAGATGGATGACTTGTGTAGCGCCGTTTTTGTGCAAAATCACCTCAAGGGCGCTTATGTATTTGCGCAGAAAAACGTAAAATACTAAAATGATATGTAAAGTATTTAAGCTAATATAAGGAAGATAGTAATTTTGGGTACTACCTACTCCCCCACTTGGCTGCAGGTGGTTAAAAATGATTTATAGAACAAACCGATATTCAGCTAGCGATGTGTAATCTGATTAATTCAGACACTTCAGGACCCTCTTCTTTTCCTTTGTGTTTTTCTTCCTACTTCCCCCATTTCAAAATATGTCACTTTTGTGATGCATGACTTCGTGTGTCATTTTATTCTGATATTGAGTAGAGTGTGATCTTCGTGTACACATACAATGAGGTATAAATCTCTTCGCAATAATTCTTAATCTCTTTCAATAAGAAGCCTGTAGGAATTAATGTGAAGAGACATTGCCCATATTAAAATGTAAACACTCAATTATTTGATTGTTATATATACTATAAGATTGTTGAATATTCGAACACAAGACAAGAATGCAATCAATTATTTCATTCATTTTTCATTTGGATTCCCGAATTATTTTTCTTTTATTTATTTTCTGTAATCAAAAATGTTGAAACTCGCAATAAAAACCCGATTACCTTATACAATAGTTGTAATATAGTATCAGCTTATACAATACGGACACAACAAAATTTAATTCAACAAGACGTGGGATAACTTTTGTGGAAAAATTATATTTGTGGTAATAAGTTTGGAAAATTATGTAGATTTATATTTATAATGGTTGGAAAATAATAGGTCAAAAGGTTTTATAAACCAGGGTAAATTAGGTTCCCTTTATTAATGAATCTATAATGATAGAAAATACACAACAGTGTGTATCTAAAATAAAGCTACATTTCTCAAAATACTCCAAAATTGAATATCTCCAGTGAATATTTGGGTATTTCAGGGTTAGAACTCTTGCCGGATTATCATTCCAATTAACCCTAAGTAAAGTTATCCCAAAAGGGCCTGCTTGGTGCTTACCTTTGACCATCCATTCTGTCTCACGTGTCATGGACAAAGTTTCCTCCCTTACCCTTAAGAAAGGTTCCAGAGATCCGAACAAGACATGCGGGTTTCCTTCAAGAGAAAGGGAAAATAAAAAAGAAACACACAAAGTGTAAAAGAACTGAAACTATCCTATTTTCTCCTCTTTAAACGAGATTTAATTTTTAAGGCTTTTTCTTATATTTTCAGAGGGGTATTTTCTTTGTGGTATAAATTGTTACCATTTTATACCGGAAAGTCTGTGTTTTTAGATTAAACTTATGATATGGGGGCTCTAAAAAAATGACGGCGTTCTTTACTTTTAGTATCCTCAGAAAATATAACGTAGTTTATGGTTAGCTACAGAATGAAAAGTTTAGTACCTGGAAGAAGAATATGCTCGTATTTTGGAATTTTGTAAAATAAAAACACTCATTGAATTTTCAACAAGTTTATCACAATTCGTTGAATGAAGAATCAAGTAATGTATTTTAAAGGAAATTAAAAAATAGATATATAAATAGATATACTCAACTAAATATGAATTTTTGCAGGTTTTTTGTGAATATTTGTTGTAAAGTTAGTTCCTATTCACGAATCTATGAATCGATAATCATTTTTTAGAGATAAAAAGATAAATCTTTTGCACAAATTTTTTTATACGGTTTTGGGTTTAAATCCACGGGCTCTGCTGCTTTACTTTCAATAAATGTCTCATCAAGGATGTCTCGTTCTGTCTGACATCAATAAAAATAATATTTAAAGCGCCCTTTATTAAATTGTTCTTCGCTAAACAAAATATTGCGGGTTTAAATCATTGTTTTCGAAAAGTTTTATTTTTTGTAATATGATCCCGGTTCAAGTTTTGATTCTACCTAACTTTCATTGTTAATTGATTGTCTAGTTCTAAGTAAAAGCCTAGATACTAAACAACGTCTCAGATAATGAGTGTTCAACAAGGTCATACAATGAAACTCTATGTGTTTTTCAAAATGGTATTCCATTAGTTGCCCAAAATGAAGGTTTAATCATTTTCTCGTAAACGTTCTTGCTCAATTACTTAATCTTAGAAAAACCCAAACTAATACGCTCTTGCGACAGGAATAGCTTATATAGAGAAAAATCGATGGCCAAAAGCGTTTGCCGCCCTTAATTGGATTCTAACCTTAAATTCTCAATGGATAGGGCAAGGGTGAAAATTTGGTTCCAAAAAGAAATGAAAAAGTTTCTAACAAGGGCCGACCTTTTATCCAGATTGTGGGCAATTTTCTCAAGAAAATAAAATATCCACCATCTGTCAACCTGCAGGAATAAAGTTTTCAAGATAAAACTCATCAATTCTACCGCCGCCACCCCTTGCGTCCCCCTTCCGTCGGGCCTGTATGCATAACTTAAACAGCCCCTAAAAAGACATTAGCCTTTTTGGGTTAAACACTTCTCATACTTTAACATTTTTACCTTCTCAACTTCTCTGTTACAAGAATAATTTATTATTAAGTACAAGCTGTTGTGAAAAAATATTAATATACCAATTAAATCATAAACGTGGAGTTGTGTAGGTACTTGGTGACCAGAAAATAATTCAATGAATTACATTCATTCGGAAATAATTCAATGAATTAGATTCATTTGGAAATAATTCCTAATTTTTTAAAGTACATGGTTATAATTACATATTTTATGTTGCGTTAAAGAGGAGTCCATCTGACAAGGGTTCGTGGTTACATATTAACCCTTTGAAGACATTTGGCGAGACGAAAGACAATTTGGAATGAAGATGAGGTAAGAAAATGGTGCGTAAGAATCGTGTTCTTCAAATCTAGTAACTTGTAAAGTTATAATCAAATAATAATAAACTTATAATCTAGTAACTTATTAACAAAATAAAGTTATAAAGCAATATTTCGATAGGGGTTTCTTACATATCTGAAATTAAGAGTGTATATAGTATTACCAATTTTTATAATAAAAATTATTCAATTCAATGTACCTGCGCGTTCAACACGCTTTTATGTCCTGTTCAGGGTGGTTTAATTTAAAACGAACTCTAAGCAGAATTCTCGCCTGAACAGACTATGCAATAATTACAATAGCGTATTATCCAAGATGGATATTTTCAGCTGCGAACTTACCAAATACAAGAGGTCCTAAAATAATATTTCTTTTATGGTTTGTGAATAATGTTCTGTCTTCATTATTTATATTTCTACTATGTTTTGATTCATATCTAAAACCTCTCTCCAAGGCTATAAATGTTTTATTTGTAAATTTTTCGTTTTATATAATCTTTTGTTTTGTATAAATTTTTGAATGCATATTCCTTTTTAACAAATTTAATTTACTTATTACTTACTTATTCCTTCTTATGCTGTCTCATAAGAGGTAAAGTCACAAGGAGGAAATCCATAATTGGTTTTATTTTGGCTATTTAATACTTCTGTACAAGCGGAAATAAATGTAAACCTCCTATTTCTTGAAAATTAATAAATAAATAATGCACAATTTGTTCAACTACCCGCTTTACGTAAAATATTGTTATCAGTGACTATTTTTATCAACTCATTCTTGTTTGAAATTAAAAATTCGTTTGAATTGAAGTGTTATTTTGGAAATTTGAACTGATAGTGTGAAGAATTCCGACTGCCCCGTGATCTTTCACGGGCCTGTATTTGGTTTTAAAATAATAAAGGTTTTACCGCTGTTGAACATGGAACACAATGTATTTAAAAATAGTCCATTGTTTCAACTAGTTTATCCAAGCATGAATTAACAAAATATAATTTTTCAACCGAGAAATAACCTTTAAACTAAGATAGGGGATGGCAGGCAGCTACCCTTACCTTTCCCTTCCCTATGACAAGATAATTTCCAAGAACAGCCTGAGCATTATTAGTAACCATATACCCTCGATCTTATGCCTGTGTTATCTTGTGTCAATGTTTATTGTACCCGCAGGTCTTCCAGCTAACATAAACACAGATTAATAATTAATTGAATGATTCGTGTAAGAATCACTCAGACGTATTATTATTCCCCGTGCTGAAGGAAATTCGTTCGAGAAACTTTGTATTTTACTTTCTTAGCTTTCGAGTGGAGTAACTTTATTTACGATGGTATTAGCTAAAACATGCTTCATCAAATCATTCTAGAAATGACGGATAATAAATCTCAAGTTGAAGCAAAAAAAATAGTTAATTGATTACATTTTTGGTCGTTTAATAGAGAGAAGGGAACAGTTGATACACTACTACAGTAACAAATTGTAGGTAGCTACTCACCAATTTTAATAGTCTCGGGTAGTGCAGTGAGCTGGCCAAAAAGCACGACCAGCAAGAGTGGAATAGACCACGTGGCCATCATGAGCAGTGCTTGAGGTCACACGTGCGATGGACCTCTCAAGAGACCATATCCCTTTTTAAGATTTACGGACTATCCACTAACACATTGCTGACATCTGAAAGAGAAACAAATACATTAGTAAAAAACATGTAAAAAACTTAAAATGTTTATACATAGTGAAATCTACTTCGTTGCCCAGGTTTCAAATATAATTTTTTGTTATAGATGTAGGTAGTACTTTTCCTCTTTGAACGTCAATGTTTAAAATTTTGCTGTGATTGGTGGGAAAAAGGGATGCGGTGGTTTTTCAATATCTTTTATAGACAGTGAGCTGTCTCTTGTTTTGAAAGTGTGCAAATTTCATCGATCTCAAAATAAAACTGAATCGAAGATATACAGTCTCTCGTATCTATGATGAAGAAAATATGTTTGAAAAATTTGTTACTTAATTTATGTCTATCTTAAAGTCATGGTGTATGAAAGAAAGAGTACGAAAAGAGAGTGAAATATATTTGCGAATCATGACCACTTGGAGCAGATGAATGAGTTTGTGTATTTGGGAAGAATGTTTATAAGAGATAAGGAGACTAACAGAGATATTGAAATAATCGACATTTTCCGCTTACTGTGATGGTAGTAGGAGATTTTGAAATACTGTCAAGTTTTTCGTAACCTGAGAATATGTGTCTTTCTTTGCAAAAAAAAGGTGAATGCAGGTAACTCCATGGAGAAAAAATGTCCAAAAAGGCGAAGCTAGCAGTCCACAATGGAGTGCTGATGTATGGTAGTGAGAGTGAAGAATGAGTTAATGATGAATGTAAGTAAGTCTAATGTAATGGTGTTTGAAAGAGACAGTACGAAAACAGTGTGCTATATAGCTGTGAATGAGGAATACTCGGAGCAGGTGGATGAGTTTGTGTATTTAGGAAGTATGTTTACGAAAGTTGGGAAGGCTGCCAGAGAAATTGAAAGAAGGGTAAATGCAGGCAACTCCATCAAAAGAGGACTGAACGCAGTTGGCGCTAGCAAAAAATTGTCCAAAGGAGCGAAGTTAGCAGTCCACAGTGGAGTTTTGGTACCTACCCTGATTTATGGAAGTGAGGCATGGAACTGGCAGCGAAAGGATGAAAGTAGACTGAATGCTATAGAAATTAAATTTCTGAGGCGTATGTGTGGTAAAACCATGTACGATCGTTTGAGAAATGTGAAGATCCGCAAAGAATGCAAGCTGATGTAAGCATGATGAGTAAGATTTAGAGAGATACGCTCAAATGGTTTGGACGAATCTCAAACGGAAGAAGTCGGGAACGCACGAGGAAGATCAAATAAGCCAGAGTCAGGCCATGTCAAGGGTACATAAGAGACGATGTATGAATTTGAATGAGGCAAGGAGTGTGTGTATTTGGCGGTTTGTCCTTTCTGCCAACCCTTAAGTGGAAACGGCTTGATCTTTAGTCAGGTAGTTAGTGAAAGATACTCTCAGTATAGCACTGGTGTAAGACCATAATTCAAAATTAAAAATTTTCTTAAAATTACTTTGGCCGTGTTTGGAGTACAGATCTGAATAGCCAGGTACTTTTCCACCTTCCTACTCACCTTCCCCTCCCTTCTACCTTCAGCTTCACAATATACCCTAATTGGGGTTGGCAAAGTCTCACTGGTTCGATTTGTTATTATAGTTCGATTTTAATATTATTAATTTACAATGGTAAATTATTTATTATATATTGCAGAGAAAATGCAATTAACGCAAAAAATAGCTACATGAAAGCGATTTTGAAATGGGGACGTTGCAACAATGCTTGAATTGAATAATTATTTTTTTTTTTTAATTCTCTAATGTTGAAAAAAATCTTTAAAAAAATAAAGAGAAGGGCACAAGTAGGTAAATTAGCACTAGGAAAACATTGGTAATTATTAAGATATACCTCTCTTCGTTCGTGTGGAGAAAATTGGATAAGTTTTCTGAGCGTGAAAAATGTGCAATAGGGTGGCCCATATTTTTTTTTCGAATTTTCAACAAGACTCTTATTTGATTGACTTAAATTAAATTTACATTTAATAATGTATTCCAATAAAGCTTTCATAAAGAAGTCACCTAAAATGCCTTTACAATTATTTTTACCCATCTCATTACTTAAAAGTTATTATGTGTGACTTTTCATAGCAGCTGGCGATAACAAATTTGATCAGATCAGATAAACTCGGTTGGTAAAAATCTGAAAAGTGTTCACAAAATTACTCTTTGACAACTTTTGAAGTGTTTCGGCCTCAGATAGCAGATAATAATCAGAAGATTTAAAAATGAGGTCATAAGCCAAATTATTGTAATCATTTTTTGCAATCTTTGAACGAAAGTATGTTTTTAAACGCTTCATTTTGTTGACCGCCCACCCTAATGTACATATACAAGCCAAACGGATTTATAGTTCCTGAGGATTACGGGTGTAAGTTAATCGCACATCCCACTCACATTATTCAACCGTAACTCCTCCAATAACAAAGCCTGATTGTTTGTTCACGGAAAGGAAGACCATTAAGATAAATAATTAATTATCTTGAACAACATAGGCTTCCTTGCAACGAGGCTATTTTTCGTTATTTTTAAGGTTGTATACAAGTCAAAAGAAGCTGCTATGTACATAAAATGTGTTGGATTTACTTGCTTAAGGAAATGAACTCATGGAGCTTCTGTTAGGTTACATGATAGTTACAATTTGGGGGGTCGGGTTTTGGTTCTGCCGTACGGGAATAATTAATTGGAAAACCAACACATCTGACATAGCTCACCCTAAGCAGTTCGCTACGTTTGGTGATCAAGCAGGGGTGCCCGGGTTCACCGGGTGAGGTGTGTTCAGGATGTACCTGCCCATTAGCTGTGCGGCGTGCCAGATCGGGAGGGATAGATTCATACATTCGTCACTCCTTGGCACATTGATCCCTAGATTCCTACCCACCCATCACACCAGTTTTTCCTTAACATAACTTCTCCTTTTTTTCCTTACAAACAACCTCCGAACAGCATCCCCAAAGATGACATAGTTATTGAGGGAAATTATTTTCCTCAGGGCTTCTTAGTAGGGTTAATGTAAAATAAAATGCAAAATAGATTTTTTTTTGGCTGAAGATGAGGTTATATTTTCATCTGCCGGCGTAAAGGTGTTTCAAAGATCATGGCGTTTCTTAATATTTTTTAAGCACAAGAAATTAAATTAATTTCACATTAATGGAACGCAAATTTTTGAGGTGTATTAATTTTAGGCTTGGAATTCCTTTAGAAACAATAGATTATGATTTCTTATTACATTCATTGAAATTGCTTAAGTTAAGTGATAGAAGAAAAATTTTTGATCTTATATTTTTATACAAAATTACAAATTATCAGTTGGATAGCCCTGACATATTAATGTTGATTCAATTTCATGTACCTACCATTAGGTCAAGGTCCTCTAGTATGTTTTATTGTGACAATTATACCACAGTCTCAGGATATAATTCAGTTATAAATACATTGCACACACTTGGGCACTTTAATGCTAAAATCGCAGATACTTTTAATATTTTTCCCCTTGTAAAGTATAAAGTTGCACTAATAACACATTTTAACGCCACTTATTTTAATGAGGTCACAGGATATTGTCATTGCTTCTTTCTTTACTGTTATTTTATTTGTTATGTTTTAACTAAATTTAATTCTTTAATTTTTCTCATCAAAATTTAATACTGCACTATGTATATGTAAGAAAATAAAATAAAAACTTTGTATGTAAATGGCACTTGTGCCGTAAATTCTAAATAAATAAATAAACTTACCGTTCTTGGCACGTGTTCGATTTTTCATAAATTTTTTTCTTTCCAAAAACTTTCAAAATTCAAATTTATGAATATATAGGGTTTTCCAATAAGAGATGTTATTTTATAAAGTATAAATTTTTTTTTTTTATTTATTTTGTATAAATTAACACACCCTTGCCACAAACTACACATCACTTCTTATCACTTATCACTTTTTTATCACTTATTTTATTTTATTATGTATATAAATTAAAAATGACAGCTTCAAAAGTAACATCTACCGAAATGGCGGGCTATTCAAAATAACACCTCTTATTGGAAAACCCTATACTTGAGCATGCCAGCGTAAATAGTATACCAAGATAGATTTATCGAACAAGTTTTTTTTTTAAATTTTATTTGACTATAAACAAATAACTTTTTTTAGAGAGTTTTTTATAAATATATTGGGAATACTGCCCAAGAGTCCCATCTGCTCCCAACCGTCTTGAGCCAGTCAGACTACGGCATTCCAAATAAGGGTGTGTTGTGAGGGCGTGGATAAAAGAAGACGGGGAGTTACAAATCCGCTCCACCATAGAGGCTACTGTCAATGAACGTACATATACATATATATACCCATCTATTTTTTTCGATGCGAATTTTGAAAAACAAATTAGATTAGAAACGTTGATGAATTTAGCTTAAGTATTTTTAAAGAGCCATGTTGATCTCATTTGTGAGGCCCAAATTACAGCAAACCTCATTTAGGGATGGGAAAAACTTCAAGTGGCAGAGTATTGCAGGTAGGAAACCACTCACTTGTCTCTCTCAATTTGAAGTTGGCTTAAGATAATGGTCTTAAAAATTGGTGGAGGTATTCATCAACTCACAGATTCTGAAAGTAACATTATTTACTAAGCCAAAACCATCAATAACGACCTGTATTTCATGGAAGACTTTATTAAGGTAATGGTTTAATAAAAATTGCAAACAAAAAAAACATGCAAAATAATCACGCATTGAGTTGTGGACGCCCAATGAAGACATGGCCAGAAAAAAGAGAACAAATATTATATTGGAGGAGGTGCCCAAAAGACACCGTTAGAAGTGTTAAAAACAGCCTACAAGGATGCTTTGGGGAAAAATAAAATATGATAACCACAAATGTTTGTGGTTCTCAAATAGAGAACAAACTCTGAATGAACGATTCCTATCAATTCGAAAAAATATCAACATTCTCTTGATGTTTGATCTCACTTGGTGAACTTTTTTGGGCGACATTCGAATTATTTCATTGGATTGATTGTTGATTTGTTTCAGGGTCATTTTGAATTTGGTCATTTCTCTATTCACGAATATCAGCCATGGTAAAAAAATCAACGAGCACACAAAAAATAGAACAGTGTCTCCAAAAAATTCACACCAGCCGGAGGGACGACTTCTCCAGCACAGTGTTTAACATAATGACTGAGGAAAGATAACTGTACATGGTCCTACCAGCAGAACTCGGTAATACATAAAATAAGCCCTTAGAACGTCAGTTCGGTTTCAGCCTCACAACATACCCCAATTGTTGATGCCGTAGTCTCACTGGGTCCAGAAGGTTGGGAGCACTTTTGTCTCTTAAGCGGTATTCGTTTAAAAAATCATCTCGGAGTGTCAAATTTAATAAGAGCTATGGGGCTTTGAAATATTTATTTATTCATCACAAAGTCAGACAGGACACAATTTTCATATTATTATTATAAATAAATAACAACATTTAGACGACCTCCGTGGTCGAGGGGTAAAGCTGTCGACTATCAAGCCGAAGTTCATGGGCTCAAATCCCGGCGTGCGCATTACAATTTCATTTGTGTTATTTTACAGTCAGTTCTTTTGTGTACTTTATAGTACATATATATCGTATCATAATATCACACGTATATATCATATCCATTCGAAAGATATTTTGAATTTTATGGCAAGTTTGCAAAAACATTTTGAGCGATCGCTTGCATTATGTGCCAAAATTAAAGAACTCAAAAATATGGGATAGACGGTGAAATCTGTGTGATTTCATTAACTTTATATTGCATGTATTGAAAAAAAATAAATTATATATATATATATATATATATATATAATATATATAAGATGGTGTTACGCAGTGGTATATTCTCTGAATACCTTGAGTGTTATTATTTGACAAATCATTCATTCAAAATAATATATAGTATATTTGTGACACGCCCTAGAGTGGAAGCCACTCTCAGTATTGCCCTGGCGTAAGACGAACATTCAGAATTGAAACGTTGCGTTGGGATGGCTTTGGCCACCAGATCTGTATAGCCAGGTATGCCATAGTCTCACTAGACTAGACTTTCGAACGGTTTCACTTTAAAAAAAAATATATATAAAAATACCCCTTCGTGGAAACTGCGTGCATATTGGTGAGTAATTTAAACATTTTTCATAACTTCAATATGATTCAAACCCAGCCTTTTTTAATTTTGGAACAAGTAGTATTGCATAGAATTATAAGTGAATGTCTAGACTAAAAGGCGTATAACAAAGTCAGAAATTCAAACCTACAGTTAAAATTACCATAAAATAACCATAGCCATTCTTAGTGCCCATAACATTTATTCATAAAACGTGATTACGATAATCGTTACCGAAACTGAAGTCAAAATATAATTTGATTAATCGTTGTTGGTGTGCCCATAATTTAAACAGATTTTTACGTTTTTTCCTCAAAACCTTTGTAATGAAAGTTTGTTCACTCTTCAGGCTTGATTTATGGTCTAGACATCCAACCATCACATTAAACTATGACCTTTAAATGTGCCGTCACAGTTCAAATTCGGGTATTTAACCCTTAAAAAATGGCCCAGGGAACAAGGGTCAAACTAGGAAAGGCGCTAAAATCAATCTATCTTTTACCCTCTTTTTTAGGCTTATGGAGATCGGTCAATAAATAATAGGAAAATATTTTAAACTTTTAACTCCGAATAACTTGTATTCCTTCCTTGTTCCTGATAATAATAATGGTAGCAGTATTTTTCTCTTGGCAACAGAGGAGGAATTTAAAAAACTAATAATTTCTCAACACAAAGTCACGACAATGAAATATGAAACTAATATTCAAAAGTTAAATCATACTAACGTATTGTCTCGTTTAACGTTCAACAGAGTAAAGAATTGAGACAAAATCTTAATAAATCTAAAATAAACTAATCAATCTGTAAGAAAGAAAAAAATAAGGCTTCCCTTTTGAAAAAAATCAGAATCACTGAATTCATTACCGTTGAAGAGCGTTGAAAATATTTCAACGATTGCCGAACAATATAAAATAAGAGAAAAATATAAAAAGTGACGAAATTAAATGTAAAATTTTTATTTTTTGTATTTTATTCGTAATCGTTAATACCTGTCATATGTAGTTAATTACTTCGTTTCTTTATATTTTTTGTATAAGCACATTTTTATGTAACCACTATAAATGTAGGTACATATGTACTGTTTTGAGTTAATTTAAGTAAATGTGTTAATTACATATTCTACAACTCAAGTAGGTACTGTTAAACAAATTGTAAAATCAGATATGAGCACATCAGCAGAATGCTGCCTGCTCATTAAATAATAATAATATATAACGGGGGCAATTTCAATTTTGGCGCCCCTTGTCAAAATAGTAGACGTCTAATTAGGTGATCATTATAATTAATTATATTCAAATTATTGTATTTTTTTAGCGCCATTTTTATGAAAAATAATCGCAAGGGCAATGTGTTAGGTGATAGGTATTATCAGCGCTATGGCACCTTTGCGCTTTGGCGCCCGGAGCGGACTACTCCAATTGACTAGGATTTAGTGAAGAGTAGGGGGAACCTTTGTATAATATATAATGGTTCAAATAAAAAAAAAATCGATCACTGATACAAAAATGTATTTGTATATCTTGCTTGAAAGATAAAGTTTATTTACGAACAAAACTATTTATTCATGTTCAAAAAGAAAAATTAAACATGGATGATACCATTATATCATGTTTAAAAAAAAATTGAATTTTTTGGTATCATACACATTTTTTTCCGAGAATATGTTAAATTTTTAAGAGCAATGGCGTATCATGAAATGTCAAACAACCTTTTTTATATTTCATCACTAACATACAATATTCATAATCTTTGGGTTTTCTGTATATTCTTCTATTACTTCCTGGTAAGAAAATGAATTTGGAGAGTGGACACACGATATTGTCTTTTAAATTGAAGTAAAACTGTCAATGTTTTTGTAAATCAATTCTTAAGTGTGTGTGACAAATTTTATTTCGAATAAAAAAAATATCGTTTTTGAAATAGTTTTTTTTTTGTGGAAAATCTCTAGCTGTCTTTATCAGATATGTTTCATTATTTTCATATTTTATAAGATAAGGGTCGGAGTCTAAAATAATCAAGTCAAGCTAAGTAAAAAAAATAGAATTTGATTTAGTAAGATTAATAAAGAGTAGGTATAAGTGAGGGAATATTATCTTATAAGATGGTTGATAAAGATACATGAAGGTGTCAATAAATTTACAGAAAAGGGTTAAAGCTGGAACTTGCAAGTACATTAAAATTAATTTCATATTATGAATATCTGCGTGCATTGAATATATGACTTAACTTGTTAAACAGGAAAAAATATTTGCCTCTTTTAATTTGCCTGGTGCGCGCTCTTTATCAAAGGATTTTTTTTATTTACCCGATGCGTGATCTATACCATGATATCTTATTAAATTTTCCTGATGCACGCTCTTCATAAAAAAATAGATATTTTTTTTAAATTTGCCTGATGCGTACTCTTTGCCAAATAACTTTTTTGATTAGCCCGATGAGCGCCCTCTTGCCAAATAACTTTTTTAATCAGCCTGATACGTGCTCTTTATCCAAATATATATTTATAATTTGCCTGATGCGCGATCTTTACAGAAAACCTTTTTTTAATATTTTTATTTTAAAGCTATTTAAAAAAAATTATATAGCTATAATAACATATAAATTTTTATAAAACTTTGAATATTTTTGTTTTTAGTCAATTCCTTGAAATTTCGTAAGACGGGTGTGAAACCAGACTTTATCGTTAAAATATTTACCTAAATCTGATTTATTGAATACACGCGGCAAAATGTCAGGCACGTGTTAAAAAAAGCTACACCGTTATTAATTAATACGAAAATTTTTACTTTTTAAAAACACAGTGAATAAATTTGTCTGATTTAAAAAAAATATTTTAAGAGAATCCACGCCTACAAGCAACTTTTAAATGAAAACATTAAATTCATCATACGGAACAAAGGAAACAAATAAAAAAGCATATTTGCTTTTCTTACCTACCATTGAAATTTGTTGTAATTTCCCACAGGCATTCTGAATGTTTTACCTCATCCAATGTGTGGAACGATTCAACAACCTTTACAACCTGAACAAAATATTATTATATTCCACATCAAAACAACCAACAAATTTTATGTTACACTAGCGCAGAAAAATCGCGTGATGTTATTATTGAAGGATTCGTGAAGCTGAAAGTATTCAAAAAAATGTTCACCTCGTGATAATCAAAATCAAGAACGATAAAAAATTTACATTTTAAATAATTACATATTACCGTTAGTTGACTCAAAAGATAAATTCATACAAAATAATTACAGTTTTCAGGTACAGCATACTATATTAAAGTATAAGTGGATAAACAGGTCTTTAAAACACGCGCGATTTTTCGAGCACGACGGCGTAGCCGAGAGCTCGAAATAAAGCAAGTGTTTTAAATCTCAATCTCAATCTTCAATGAAAATCAATTTTCAATCAATGAAAATGATGTCACAAAAAACAATGGGTTAAAATACCTTATATTGGTGATATATCCACAAAAATATCTAGGATAACCAATAAAGACAATTGTAAAACAGCATTCTTTAATGTAAATTCATTAGGTAAAATCCTAATAAATAATAAAAATAAAAGCGATAAAATGGAAAAATCAGGAGTTTACCAAATAAACTGTGCCAATTGCCCGTCTTACTATATAGGCCAAACAGGTAGATCATTCGAAACCCGCATAAAAGAACATTTTACAAGCTGGGTAAATGACAAAGGCGAAATGTTGAATGTTGCGGCACACTTACTTGAGAATAAACACACGTTTGACAAGGATAGAGACGTAAAATTTTTACATACCTGCTACAAAGGTCATAAATTAGATAGGCTAGAGTCATTAGAGATAACCCACCTAACTAAAAAAGAAAACTCCAACAATGTTATGAACACAAAATTAGAATCAGTTGCTTAATCTCCGCTGCTATATCCATTATAATCAGTGTGTCACCTATCCTAAATATGTATTTGAATTATATAAAATCCATTAAAATATTTTTTCCTAACCACACAGTAGATTACCGATAACTTTATGTTGGGTAAATCCTTAAATTGATAGTCCTAATTGGCATAATTATCATTGTTCTATAGATAAATTCATTTGATTTTAATAACAATACTTATTTGGGATATGTGATATTTCACAAAAAAAAAAAAACCCTCATAATTCAAACCAACCTATTACGTTAACCCCTCCCCTCAATGTAATTTGCCTATGTATATAAACCATAGTTTAAGACAAAAATTGTACCAGTCTGAAGATGGCCCTAACAGGCTGAAACCGGTCACGGTCAAATAAAAACAAGTGGAAAAAAGTTTAAAATTGTGTTCTTTATATATATTTATAGTGGAATTCCACCACGAAATAACAGTTTCAAATATTAAAATAATATTTTTTTATTTAATTTGGTTTTGCGCCCAGCCGGGCTTTTCATGGATTTCAAGAACAGAATATTATTAGGCTGTCATTTAAATTTTGATGACTCTGTAACACAACCAGGTTTGATATAATTTTCCTGTCAGACAGCGTTATTTTAGTACCTACTCAGTTGCTTGAATTGTTCCCAAGTCAGTTTCAATTAAAAAAATCAAGGCTAATCCCTCCTTAACATGCGATAGAAGAAGAATCATTAATATGGATTATTATTTATTTATTAAAAGTAATTTTTTTGAAACTAAATGAATTTATTATTTTGCTCTCATATAATGGATAAGTTTACTAGACCGCCTCAGTGGTCGAGAGGTAAGTTTCTTGACTAGCAAGCATAAGGTCGCGGGTTCGAATCCCGGCGTACGCAAGTAAATTTTATTTGATTAATTCGTGTTTTCTCACAATTTATTCATTCATAATAATATGTAATATACTTGCGGAACGCTTCGGAGTGGAAGGTACTCTCAGTATCACCATGGTATAAGACCATCAATCATCATTCAGCAATTGTTTCAATTCTAAATTTTACGAAAAAGTGAGGTTTGTGGCCGGACCGATATCCAGAAAATGATTGAAATTAGATGCGTACTTTCTCAATAATAATATTTAAGGCTTTTGACGAATTTCCCAAAACTTTGTAGGTTTTTTTTCATTAGGGATAAGGTGTTGTGTTTACATTAGATGGTGCAATAATTCAAGACTTTTTTATATTTTATTAGAGCAATTTGAAAATAATTTCCTTGCCAAAGTCTATATGAGCAGGTACATGAGAATTTTTTTTTTTATCAATTCAATACGACACTCATCATAAGACCATTTATAATGCGAAAATTATAAATTGTAGGAACATTTCCTCCATCAATTGTAGGTACTATTGATTATCTTGCATGCACAAAATTGGAAAAAAATATTTCTTTAAATAAACAAATACTTTTAAATAATAGACCAAAAAAATATGGCTTTCAAAAGAAAAACACAGAAACATTATAACAGGACTTCTCGAATTATATAAATAATGAATTAGACCATAAAAGGCGTTTGTTCGTATTATTTATCGATAATTCCAAGGGGTTTGACACAATTGATCCGCAAAAATGATTCATGATTTTTTTAAATATTTATATTAAGGGATAGTAGGATTTATAGGTCCAGTTAGAAATTCTACCGAGCCGAACCTCCTGATGTGAAAATATCTGGAGTCAGTGAATTATTTTTCTATTTAATCTCTGGTGAGTTGAAGTGTTGTTCTTGTATTGTTTTGTATTTATTATGCTTATATAATGCACTATAATGTGGATTAGCTAGATGATCATTTGTGGAAAAGTGTGGGGAAGGGTTTAGTTTTTCCCGTGGAGAAGATTTAACCTAGACATAAAGTCGGAAAAAATTAAAAAAATTCTTCTTTATTGGCAGACAAAATAAAAATAGAATGATGATTCTAGTTGTCCAATAATCTAATAAAGTATAATATTTTTTTCCGACTTAATGTCCGAGTCAAATCTTCCCCAAAGGAAAAACTAAACCCTTCCACACACTTTTCCACAAACGATCATCTAGTCAATCTAATATTAAGTAACATTACTTACGTTACTTACATTACATTACGCTTCATTAAATTACTAAAAAATATATAAATGAGAAGGGCAAATCGCCTCAAAACATTAAATGTACCACTCGTCAAACAAATAAAAAGTATATATGTTTATTGATTCTGCGTTCAAATAGACATAAAAAAGATAATCATCAGATAATCAAATAATCTAAAAAAGATAATCATCAGATAATCAGATAATCTAAAAAAGATAATCATCAGATAATCAGATAATCTAAAAAAGATAATCATTAAATCTTTCGATCGAGAGTACTCACTCGATTAATATTTATTTATGATATGATTCGAGATACACGGCCAAAAGTGATTTATTTTTGGGATATCATGTCGATTTTCTTTACCTCTGACCTTTCTTTATTTCTGACTAAAGAAGAAGGTAGCGCAACACGGCATAGTACCCCAAAAATAAAACACCATAGTATCATGTTATAATTCGAATTTTAGGACACCCAGCACATTTATAAAATAGTTCTTTACTTTGTCATATGCAAGATTTTTAGGAAAACTGGGGAGAAAACGAACGAGGAGAATTTATGAACTAGTTTATTTTTATTTATAACTACCGCGCGGTGGTCGGAGCTCGTAAGTTTTGGGGTTTTGCAGCTTTCTCTTGCCGAAAATATTACACCAAGCGGTTTTATAATAATGGTTAAAAATGATAACAGGTACTCAGTGAACTACAATGGTAAGATATTTTAGAAGTACTACGGTTGAATATAAAAATTGTTATGTTATAAACCTACCTTTTGTGGTGTAATTATGAAATTATTGAATCCAGAAACGGAAATATCCAATTAATCAATCAACATTATTTTTACTAAATGGATAGGAACTTAACTCCTAACCTAAACTAAACCTAACTCTTTAGAAAATAAAGTTTTTTTACCATTATACAACTATTTTCAACATTCGACCTAGTTGCGCCAATACCATGCAAAAAAATAAAATTGATTTGACTGAGGATTGAACCATACTACCCAGGGACTGCCTCTTAAACTGCTGTGATCTTTTGAAATGTCTTTGAAAACTTTAAAAAAATGGTTTGGTCTTACTCCCTAGAGACTGGAGTCAACCGCGCTAAAAAATCCCGATTGGGTAGGACTGACATTTATTTCGTATACTAATGTTGTAATTTTTTATAATTCAGAGAAATGCAGAGAGATGTTTTTTTAAAACACAAATCTAATACTTGCGTGAATATTGAACCTTCCTACCCAAAAGCTGTAGTCGACAAGTTTACGAACATCGCCAAATTTTGATCGGGTAAGACCAATATTTATTATGTATTTAGTATATTAACTAAATACATAATGAATGAACTACCTTTTTTAATAAACTTACCTTTTTAAGCTGTCGTACCCTTAAATTAAATAAACCATTCCTAAGAGAAAGTCCAGTTATATTCAATTTTTCAATTAAATCCTAAATCCTGTATCTAAATTTCACCAATACACAATTGGATAATGTTAATTAAGTGTTTATCTCAAGTGACCTACCAGGTTAGTATTTTACTGTATATTTTCTCCATAAATAGTGTAATAACATAGATCACTGTAGAAATGTATTATTATCAAAATCCTACAGAATGCTAGGTTTCTTATTAAGAATATACAAAGTTTTCAAAAGTGCTAAGTCAGACCTGTTGTTTCTACATAATCTGCTAAATAATAAAATAGATAGTCCCGAATTGCTATCCGTCATTGGTTTAAATGTTCCAACGAGGCGTACCAGGCACACTACACTATTTCATATTGAAGTTAACAATACCAATGCAGCAAACAACTCAGTAATTACTCGCGCAATCACAACATACACCCATTACGAAAAATTACTACATTTAGACATCTTTCATGATTCCTTTCTAACATACAAAACTAACTTATTAAATTTCTCCTATGCAGTCAATTACAATTCTAGAGCTTATTATAATTCTTGTTTTCAATTCATTTAAAACTATAATATAATATATAATCTATCCACACACTTCCTTCCTTTCATAACAATCTCAGGCGAAATTACGTAATGATATTTTATGGACATACGTAATAGGTACTACAACTATGTAATAACTAAAAATATCTTATTGTACTGTGTATGTCTTAACAAATAAATAAATAAGTTTTTACAGCGCCCTTGAGGTGATTTTGCACAAAAACGGCGCTATACAAGTCATCCACTTATTATTATTATTATTATTATTAACTGCTATAACGTGTGATTC